>NW_026125560.1:0-145089 GCF_943737965.1 Phodopus roborovskii
CCTGGCCCTTGCCCTGTCCCTGGCCCTGGCTATTCTCTCCTTAGCCCTGGCACTGGCCCTGGCCTTGGCATGGCCTTGGCCGTGTCCCTGGCCGTTGTGGACCTGGCCCTGGTCGTGAAAAAGCCATGGGTATCGGCCCTGACCTGCCATTCTATCACAGCCTTCTGCCTCTGGCTTTCTTGCCCTGACTCTGGTCTTCAGGTCCTGGGTTCTGGTATAGGACCTTCTGGCCTGGCCTCTGCCGTTCTGGCCCTGGACTTTCTGGCCTGTGCCCTTGGATTTCTTGCCCTGGGCGATCTGGACATAGCCCTGGCTGATCTAGCCCAGGCCCTGGCCCTTGCCCTGGCCCTTTCCTTTCTTGCCTTGGCCCAAGCACTTACTCTGGACTGGATCTGGTTCTTCTGTCCTTGAACCTGGCCGTCAACTCTCTGGCCCTGGCCTTTCTGAGACTTGTTGTTCTGACCCGGCCTTGAACGATCAGGCCTGGACTTCGAGCTCTGGCCATGGCAATTCTGGACATGGCCATTCTGTCCCTGGCCGTTCTGGACCTGTCCTTGAACGATCTGGCTCAAGTATTTATGGCTCCTCGCCATTCTGGCCCTGGCCTTTCCACCCGATTCTGTCCCTCGGCCCTGAACCGGGCCCTGGACATGGCCCTGGCTTTACACTGTCACTGTCCCTGTCCCTGTCTGTTCTTGTCCCTGGCCCTGGCCCTCTGGCACTCGACCTGGCCCTAATATTGGCCCTGGCCCTGGCCGTTCTGGCTATTACGCTGGTCGTTCTGGCCATGGCCGATCTGGCCCTGACCCTGCTGTTCCTGGGCCTCTGGCCCTGGCCTCTTGCCCTGGCCCTGGCTTTCTGGTCCTTGCCCTGGCACTGGCCCTGGCATGTTCCTTGACCCAGGCCGTTTGGACCCTGCCCAGGTCATTCTGGCTCTTGTGATACTGGCCCTGGCCATTCTGGGCCTGGCCCTGGTCGTACAAGCCATGCCATCTGGCCCTGCCCTGGACATTCTAGCATGGCCTTTCCCCGCCCTGGCTTTTCTTGCCCTGACCCTGGTCGCTCAGGTACTGGGTGCAGGGTACAGGACTTTCTGCTGTCCCTGGCCCTTCCATTCTGTCCCCGGCCTTTCTGGCCCTTGCCTCTGGATTTCTGGCCTCTAAAGGCCGATCTGGACTTAGCCCTGGCTCACCTAGCCATGGCCCTGGCCCTGGCACTGGCCCTGGCCCTGGGGTTGGCACTGGCATTGGCATTGGCCCTGGCCTAAGTCCTCCTGGCCGCTGTGGCCCTGGCCCCTGGTTGTAAAAGCCATGGCCATTCTAGCCTCCTCTTGTTGGCCATTCTATCAATGCCTTCTCGCTCTGGTTTTTCTTGCCCTAACCCTGGTCTTTCAGGTCCTGGGTTCTGGTATAGGACTTTCTGGCCTGGCTCCTGCCGCTCTGGCCCTGGCCTTCTGGCCAGCTCCTGGATTTCCTGGCCCTGGCCAATCTGGACATAGCCCTGGCTGATTTGGACCTGCCTTGCCCTGTCCCTGGCCCTGGGCCTGGCCCTGGCCCTGTCCCATTCCCTTTCTTGCCTTGGCCCAAGCACTTGCTCTGCAACTGGATCTGTCTTTCTGCCTGAACCTGGCCATTCCTATCCCTGTCCCTGTCCTTTCTGTGCCTTGCTGTTCTGCCCCGTCGTTGAACGATCTGGCCCTGGTAGTTATGGCTCTGGACGTTTCCACGGGCCAGGTACCTGGACATGGCCGTTTGTCCCTGGCCGTTCTGGACCTGTCCTTGAACGATATGGCCCGGGCATTTATGGCCCTGGCCATTCTGGCCCTGGCCTTTCTCACCCTGGTTCTGTCCCTGGCCATTCTGTCCCTGGCCCTGAACCTGGCCCCTGGACTCCAGCCCTGGTTTCTCTTCTGTCACTGGCCCTGTCCCTGGCTGTTCTGTCCCTGGCCCTGGCCCTGTCACTCGACCTGGCCCCCACATTGGCCCTGGCCCCAACCGCTCTGGCCATTACCCTGACGTTCTGGCCATGGCCGATCTGGACCTGGCCCTGGCTGTTCTGCCCTGGCCCTTGCCCAGGTACTGGCCCTGGCTATTCTGTCTTTGACCCTGGCACTAGCCCTAGACATGTTCCTGACCCTGGCCATTCTGACACTTACCCAGGGCGTTCTGACTCTTGCCATACTGGCCCTGGCCGCTCTGGACCTGGCCCTGGCCGTACAAGCCATGGACATTCTTGGCCATTTGCCTGGCAATTCTAGCACTGGCCTTTCTGGCTCTGGCTTTTCTTGCCCTGGCCCTGGTCTTTAGGTCCTTGTTTCTTTTACTGGAATTTCTGGCCCTGGCCTGGCCATTCTACCCTGGCCTTTCTGGCCTTTGCACTTGGATTTCTGGCCCTGGTCGATCTCTACTTAGCCCTGGCTGATTCGGTTCTGGCCCTGCCCTGGCCCTTGCCCTGCTCCTTGCCCCCGCCCTGGCCCCCGTCCTGGCCCTGGCCCTGGCTACTCTGTCCTTGGCTGTGGCACTGGCCCTGACATGTCCCTGACCCTGGCCATTCTGACCCTTACCCAGGTCTCTTCTGGGCCTGGCCCTGGTCATAAAAGCCATGGCCATTGTGGCACTTGCCCTGGACATTCTAGCACTGGCCTTTCTGGATCTGGCTTCTTGCCCTGACCCTGGTCGCTCTGGTCCTGGGTCTTGATACAGGCCTTTCTGGCCTTGGACCCTGCCCTGGACTTTGCCTTGTTACTGGCCCTGTCCCTGGCTGTTCTGTCCCTGGTCCTGGCCCCTGGCACTGGACCTGGCCCTAATATTGTCCCTGGCACTGTCCGACTGTCCATCACCCTGGTCGCTCTGGCCTGGCCGATCTGGCCCTGACTCTAGCTGCTTTGGCCCTGGCCCTGGCCCCTGCCCTGGCCCTGGCTATTCTGTCCTGGCCCTGGCACTGGCCCTGGCTGGTTCTGACCCTGGCCGTTCTGAACATCACCCAGGTCGTTCTGGCTCTTGCCATACTGACCTCGGCCACTTCCTGGGCCTGGCCCTGGCCGTACTAGCCATGGCTACTGTGGCACTTGCCCTGCACATTCTGGCACTGGCCTTTCTGGCTCTGGCTTTTTCTTGCCCTGACCCTGGTCATTCAGGACCTGGGTCTTGATACAGGCCTTTCTGGCCTTGGACCTTGCCCTGGACTTTACCTTGTCACTGGCCCTGTCCCTGGCTGTTCTGTCCCTGGCCCTGGCCCTGGCACTGGACCTGGCCCTAATATTGTCCCTGGTACTGTCCATTCTGTCCATTACCCCCTGGTCGCTCTGGCCCTGGCCGATCTGGCCCTGACCCTGGCTGTTCTGGCCCTGGCCCTGACCCTTGCCCTGGCCCTGGCCCTGACTATTCTGTCCTTGGTCCTGGTACTGGCCCTGGCCATGTTCCTGACCCGGGCCGTTCTGACCATTACCCAGGTCATTCTGGCTCTTGTGATACTGGCCCTGGCCATTCTGGGCCTGGCCCTGGTCGTACAAGCCATGGCCATTCTGGCCCTTGCCCTGGACATTCTAGCACTGGCCTTTCTGGCTCTGGCTTTTCTTGCCCTGACCCTGGTCGTTGAGGTCCTGGGTGCAGGTACAGGACTTTCTTTGCCCTGGCCCTTTCCGTTCTGTCCCTGGCCTTTCTGGCCTTTGCCCTTGATTTCTGGCCCTAGCCGATCTGGACTTAGCTCTGGCTCACCTGGCCATGGCCCGGGCCGTGGCACTGGCCCTGGCCCCTGGCCGTTGTGCACCTGGCCCTGGTCGAAAAAGACATGGCCATTCTAGCCCTTGCCCTGGACATCCTAGCACTGGCCTTTGTGCCTCTACTTTCTTGCCCTGACCCTGGAGCTTAGGTACTGGGCCCTGGTACAGGCTTCTGGCCCTGGTTTTTGCTGTTGTGGCCCTGGCCTTTCAGGCCCTTGCCCTGGATTTCTGCCCTGGTCGCCTGATCTTAGCCCTGGCTGAACTGGCCCTGGCCCTGGCCCTGGTCCCTTCTTTTCATGCTCTGGCCCAAGCACTTGCTCAGGAACTGGATCTGGTTCTTCTGTCCTTGAACCTGGCCGTTTTATCCCTAGCCTTGACCTTTCTGTCCCTTGCTGTTCTGGCCTGGCCTGGAATGATCTGGCCCTTGTAGCTATGGCCCTGGATTTTCTGGCCCTGGCCATGGCAGACCTGGACATGGCCGTTCTTTCCCTGGCCATTCTGGACCTGTCCTTGTACGACCTGGCCGTGGCTGCTCGGCCCTGCCTTCTGGCCCTGGCCTTTCTCACCCTGGTTCTGCCCCTGGCAACCCTTTCCTGGCCCTGGCCCTGGCCCTGGCCCTGGCCCTTGCCCTGGCCCTGGCACTGGCACTGGCCCTGGCTGTTCTGTCCTTGGCCCTCGCACTGGCCCTGGCCATGTTCCTGACCATGGCCCTCTGACCCCTTACCCATGCCGTTCTGTCTCTTGACATACTTGCCCTGGCCTCTTCAGGGCCTGGTACTTGCCGTAGAAGCCATGGCCTTTCTGGCCCTTGCCCTGGCATTCCAACACTGGCCATTCTACTTCTGTCTTTCCTTGCCCTGACCCCTGGTCGTTCAGGTTCTGGGCTCCTGTAGCAGGCCTTTTCTGGCCCGGGCACTTGCTGTTCTGGCCCTGGCCTTTCTGGCCTTTGCCCTGTATTTCTGGCCCTTGTTGTCCTGGACTTAGCCCTGGCTGACATGGCCATGGCCCTGGCCCTGTCCCTGGCCCTGTCCCTGGCCCTGGCCCTGGCACTGACGCCTGGCCCTGGCATTGGCACTAGTCTGTCCCTGGCCATAGCCCTGGCTGTTCTATCCTTGGCCCTCACACTGGCCCTGGCTGCTCTGTCCTTGGCCTTCACACTGGCCTGGCCATATCCCTGACCCTGGCCTTTCTGACCCTTACCCATGTCGTTCTGGCTCTTGCCGTACTGGCCCTGGCCTTTCTGGGACTGGCCCTGGTCATAAAAGCCATGGCCATTCTGGCACTTGCCATGGACATTCTAGCACTGGCCTTTCTTGCCTGGCTTTTCTTGCCCTGACCCATGTCGATCAGGCCCTGGGTTCTGGTTCAGACTTTTTGTCCATGGCCCTTGCCATTCTGGCCCTGGCCTTTCTGGCCTTTGCCCTTGGATTTCTGGCCCTGGCTATTCTGGACTTAGCCCTGGCTGATCTGGACTTAGCCTTGTCTGATGTGGCCCTGGCCCTGGCCCTGCCCCAGGCCCTGGCTCTGGCCCCGGCCCTGGCGCTGGCCCTGGCCCTGGCTCTTTCTTCTTGCCCTGCCCCAAGCACATGCTCTGGAACTAGATCTGGTTGTTCTGTCCTTGAACCTGGCCGTTCTATCCCTGGCCCTGGGCTTTCTGTCCCTTGCTGTATTTTCCAGGCCTTGAACGATATGGCACTGGTAATTATGGAACTGGACGTTCTGGCCCTGGTCATGGCAATTCTGGACATGGCCGTTTTGTCCCTGGCCGTTCTGGCCCTGCCACTGAATGATGTGGCCCTGGCAGTTATGGCCCTGGCCACTCTGGCCCTGGCCTTTCTCACCCCAGGTTATGTCCCTGGCCATTCTGTCCCTTGTCATTCTGTCCCTGGCCATGGACCTGGACCTGGCTTTTGACCTGTCACTGTCCCTTTCCCTGGCTGTTCTGTCCCTGGCTCTGGCCCTGGCACTGGACATGGCCCTAATATTGGCCCTGGACCTGGCTGCTCTGGACATTACCCTGGTCGTTTGGCCCTGGCCGATCTGGAACTGGCCATGGCTGCTCTGGCCCTAGCCCTGGCCCTGGCCCTTGCCCTGGCCCTTTGCCTGGCTGTTCTGTCCTGGACCTGGAACTGGCCCTAGCCATGTTCCTGACCCTGGCCATTCTGACCCTTAAAACCCCCTTGCCGTACTGGCCCTGGGCGTTCTGGGCCTGACCCTGGTCATACATGCCATGGCCATTCTGGTCCTTGCCCTGGCCATTCTCGCACTGGCCTTTCTGGCTCTGGCTTTTCTGCCCTGACCCTGGTCGTTTAGGTCCTGGTTTCTGGTACAGGACATTCTGGGCCTGGCCCTTGTCATTCTGTCGCTGGCCTTTCTGGCCTTTGCCCTGATTTCTGGCCCTGGCCGATCAGACTTAGCCCTGGCTGACTTGGCCCTGGCCATGGCCCTGGCCCTCGTCCTGGCCTTGGCCCTGGCCCTGGCCTGGCCTGGCCATGGCTCTGGCCCTGGCGCTTGCCCTGGCCCTGGCTCTGGCCCTGGCTGTTCTGGGCCTGGCCCTGGTCATCAAGCCATGGCCATTCTGGCCCTTGCCCTGGCCATTCTACCACTGGCCTTTCTGGGTCTGGCTTTTCTTGCCCTGACACTGTTCGCTCATGTCCTGCGCTCTGGTACAGGAATTTCTGGCCCTGGCCCCGGCCCTGGCCCTGGCCCCGGCCCTGGCCCTGGCCCTGGCTGTTCTGTCAATGTCCCAGGCCCTGGCCCTGGCCCCCGCCCTGGCCTGGCCCTGGTCCTGGCCCTTTCCCTGGCTATTCTGTCACTGACCCCGGCCGGCCCTGGCCCTGGCCCTGGCCCTGGAACTGGCTGTTCTGTCCAGAAAGAAAGAAAGGAAGGAAGAAAGGAAGAAAGAAAGGAAGGAAGAAATCACAAGAGACAATTTAAAACCAACAAGGTGGAACCAGACTCCACTCTTGCTGGAGTAGAAAAAGATAGATTTGTATAATGAAATATTCAGATAGTTAGAACATCTGTCACAATTGAGTCACACAAGGTGGCACTAAACTTCAGGGATCACAGATTATATGATGAAAGAATTTAATAATTATATCTTTAAATATGTAAGTCGTTGACCTTTTTTTGTATCTTAAAATCCTGGGCAGACTTGACAGATATGGAAATATATTCTGTCATCAAGGATGTTTCAAATGCCATATGTTAATCATCAGATAATCATACTGTCTTGCATGATGAATTCTGTTGGCCTAACATTATCACCAGCACCTGAATCTCTGTTGTGGTGCTGCATGATCTGAGATAATGGGCCCAATCCATGCTTAGAAGTAGTAACCAAGATGTTGTTATCAGCTGAAAAGATGGCTGCAGCTGGCGCATAACCAGCATATCTGAGAGAGACAGATGTTCTTCAGTGTTCTGGGTCGTCATCCTTTTGCCAGGTCTCAGAGATGGTGCTGACCTCCTAGTGCCACTACTTCCTCACATGTTAGATCACAACCAATGTGAAGATGTGGAGGAACAGCAGGTAGTCAACACATAGACCACCATGCTGGCCTTATTGTCGTCCTTGTACTTCTCGAATGGCCCCCGAGCAATCTTCTGGATTCAATCATCCAGCATCCTTTTTACTATGGGAGATGCATAGATCATTCAGAAAGTGCTCTGCCCATGTCTACATCTTTCCTATCCTTGTCCCTGACAGATATTTGCACACTAGTCATAATCGGTGATGGCATTGTCTGTCGCTTACATAATTTAAAGAATTACATAAGTCAGTAATAGCTAACTCTCACAATAAATAGGTGATGTAGCATTTTACTGGCAGGGAAGCATGGTCAGACTCCAGTCATGAATGATATCATCAACCGCAATTAAATCAATGTTTCATAAAATGTGATGATATTGTACATTATCTCCACAAGAGGAAGCTTTACAGGTCTCTTCATGGAATGGAGCATTTTTGGTTTACATAACTTTATAAATATTTACATTATCTTGGGTATTAACACAGACTGTCAATATAAATACTTTAATTATGTAATTAGATGATCTGTGGCACCAGATTCCAGGTGTCATGGATGATATAATCATTTTTTTATATAGTTGAATTACCAAAAAATGAGTTCATGTAACATCATCCACTTCCTTAAGGTGGCTCCAAACCAGGCTCTTGAACGATGCGGTCATGATTAATTTAAATATTTTAACTACAAAAATTGATATTTAGATGGTCCATAATAATTGTTTCCCACATCCTGGATTCCACTGATCATGGATTATCTTATGTCCTATTTTAATAATCAAATAACAACATAATCACATGATGAAATGGTCTGCCATACTCAACACAATTGACTCTCACTGACTCCTACATGATTGTGGGAAACTCCCAGGTTCATCCCTAATTTAATCGGAGAGCACTGTCGTAAAATGTTTAAATGCTGAAATGTCATTGTGTATGCAGGGTTTTTAGAAGATCCTACATATTTCATGTTGGACGGCTGCCTCAAAAGAGATGGACTGCAATCCAATAATCCCTAAGTCTACTCTAATAAATGGATTATCACCATCCTGAAGGAAGTTATCAATGACAAACTCACCTTTTGATGAATAATTGTGAGTCTTATTATCTTTGTTTCCATAGTATTAATTCTTAGGAGAGAGAGTATTCATTAACAAAAGAAATTGAATGTTCTCTGATAATTATGTAATCTAGAATTTGGTGACCAGTAAAAGCTGTAGGCAAACTTCCAGAGATTTGGCTATGACTTGTTTAGGGGAATCAAATGCTGTCATTGAAAGTTTTAGGAGATAGTTATCTTGGGAGACTGTAATGTCCCATGATAACACTTTCTCGAAGCTGCTCTCTGGTACTTGGCCCACGATAACAGAATACAGAATGCAAGCAGGGTTGCCCAGGCAACATTTATGAACCAACATTCTGTCACATTCTAGTGCCCCTCCCACATGCTAAAAGGAGCATACCTAAAGATGAACTAACCTTACAGCCTCACTGAGTTTCTCACAAAAACAAAGCAGGGCTCTTTCTTTTGGGTTCTACATATTTACCCGTCTCTCAATCTACAACATGCCTATAGTGACATAAGCATGAAAACGAAAGCATCATAATGCCAATCAAGTACAACGATGAGTATTTTAAACCTTATTTCTATGCTTCAATTTTCTAATTCCTAGAATGGATACAATACAATTAATCACCTCTACCATAAACCTTTTCTCTTTTTTGAAAATAATATAATCCCTCTTCATTCTCTGCCCTTTAGAGGAGCTTGATCCCATGGTTTCTCGGCATTGTTTACGTTAGCATTGGTCCAGAACGCCTGTGGCCAGGGCCGGGGCCGAGGCCGGGAAATCAAAATCATGCAAACAATTTGTTAAAGATTTTAGCCATCATATTTTACTGTAATTTCAATAATTATGTTTTTTTTTTTTTTTTTTTTTTTTTTGTGCAGCACGGTTCTTACTAAGTTCACTACACCCAAGATAAATGACAAACAGGTCAGATCTTCTGATATAATCTGCAACCCAAGAGAGAGAAAGAGACAGAGGGAGAAAAACACAGAGACAGACAGATCTGACAGAGAGAGAAAGAAAGACAGCATGTGGATGGAGAACAGGGGAGAAAAGAGATAATGGGAGCAAGAGAGACATCAACCCAAGCTTCTCCACCTTCTGTTTTCACACTCAGTACCAAAGGTACCTCATATAAGACTGGGAAGAAACCTCCCCTATGACTTGTGGCTATGGTTGAAGCTCCGGATTGGAAGACAATGGACTTTGAGGTAGAAAACCTGCATTTGATGGGCACCATCTTCTGTTACTGGAGTTTAGTACCAGAGCCTGTTCTCTGGCTACACTAACAACCAGGCTCAGTCATTAATCATAAGGGAGCCAAGCGAGTTCTGTAAAGCTCCCTCTTGGAGAGTTAATGGGCAATATCTTCACATTTTATGATTAATTGTTTAAATTGATGATGATGACATCCTTCAGAACTGGAGTCTGTGCCATTCCTCCTTGCTAGTGAAATGCTGTGTCACCTATTTATTGTGACAGTTAGCTATTACCAATTTATTTGACACTTTGAATAATTTAAATAGTAATAGGAAACAACAAGTAAGGGCAGGAAGGCAATTTAAGTCTTCAATAGAAAAATAGAACCATAATTATATAATATTACATGAGTAACATAAAACAGACGTTTACACTTCCCTGACAGGTCTTTGGGTAAAGGTGCCAGAAGATGAGGAAAAAAGGAAAGGCAGGACACAGAAAAGATAAAACCTCGGGAAGGGAGGTCTTGCTTAACATAAGTCTTACTCTAATTAAGCGTCTTATGATTAATAGCTTCCTGTTCCCTTCTTTCAGGGGGGAGATGGAAGACATTTGCGACTTTTAAGAATTCTTAAATTCTTATCTTTCAATTTGACCAGCTCATGAGAAGGCTACTCATGCATTGCATCATGAGGAGACTCATTGCTTCGGGTGTACTTTACTGACTAAGATTTACTGACGGAAAACCCCAGCTCCATGTGGTGGGAAGAGTTGTTTTCACAGGATATGCAGCAACCCCTCCACAAAGGCCCTGGATGTAGGCAATTGCATTCTTTCCTAAGCATCTTCATTATGTAAAAGGAGAGGTTCTATTTCATTCTCAATACCTGAGAGTCTAAGTCTAGTTCCTGAGGCTGATACTGAATCTGCTAAGCTCATTAATGGGGTTGAGAAGGAGCTATGTTCTTTCTTTATAAGTCAGGACCTATACAGAAGGCTTGCTTGCTCAGTCAACCCCTGAACACAACAGTGTTTACTTTTATAAACTGTTGTCATTTTGCTCATCTTGCCCATCTTGCCAAACTTTGTTTTTCTCTAGAAGGAAACTGAACCATCTGGCAGACAATGCCAGTAATACCCCTTAAGCAGCTTGTGAAAGACCTGTTCTATTATGCAAGGATTGGCCTAGGGGCTGTTTGTAAATAAGGAGTTTCTCCTTTGACATGGTACAGCCAAATTACTACAGAGAGATTTAGTGATACAAAGAGAGATAATTGTTGTGTAGCTTCACACTGAGTTTAGGTGAACTGAATTTTCTCTTTACTTAGTTGTCACAGGCACTTAAAATCAAGAAAGAGAAGCAGGAACCAGATGACAAACAAGATAGTTGCTCTTAATCCTGCTAGCAAGGTGGATGATGGCTCTATGAATGTTGGAGTTTTATCCCTGAAACTCATAGCAAATGCTTGGAAAATGCATAGTAATGAAAAAGTAGTCTTCATAGAAATTTGAGTAGTTGGAGAGAAAAGGAACTAAGAAGTTTGTATTTGTGAGCAATATTTTTAGACAACACACGTTCAGTGAGCAGGTTAAAATCAAAAGAAAGCAAAAACTAACTGCATTATGCGGGGTTCTCTGCATGAACAGGCATGGCAGGATGACTCTTTCCATATATGTAGAGTGAATTCATTACAATGTCTCATAGGCTGTGATCCAGGTAGTCTAAAAATGGCTGTCCAACAGTGGGAATCTGAAGGCTATAGCAGTTATTTTGTTCACCAGGGTGCATGTCTCAGCTGGTCATCATTGTACACCAAAAATCCAAAAAAGAAGACTCTAAATCTAGTAAACTAATATACCTGGTAGCCATAACTAGGGTAAGCAGCAACAGAAGGAGAGCCTCCTCCTTCAATACTCCTTTATACAAGCAGGATACCACCAGATGATGTGACTCATATTAAGGTGTATCTAATTCTTCATTATGTGTTTTGTTTTATTATTGTATTTCATTTTTGTTTACTGACAGCCTCCTCAGTTCTGATATTAAGCATGTGTACTGCCACCAAGTAGTTAAAGATGAATATCATCCTCTAATCACATATAAAGCTTCTCTGAGTGGCTTTGACAGTTCTGTAATACATTCTGCCTGCCTGTCTTGTCTGAAATCTATATGGGAATCCATTCCAACTCGTCATGAGTATAGAGAGCTCAAATACCTCCTATTGTCCCTAAAATATTATCTTTCCTAATATACAGTGTCTGGGCCTTGATGCTGAATGTCTCCTATCTAAAAACAATATATTTGGGCCCATACAGGCTTATATACACCCTTCAGGCAGGGCATATATGCAAGTATGGGGTTCCCTAAGGCAGATAATACAAGCAGTTATGGAGTTTCTTTAGTATTAGGGCAAGCAATTCTTATTTGCTCTTTATACATATTAATAGAACACCTCTGCCATTGCCCCACTATTGGTTGACTAAAGTTTGAGGTATGAATTAAATGGAGAATTCAGTGTTTGTAGTGAGATATTCACCTTGTCCTTGGCTGTGGCATAGGCCACGCCCACTGGTGGTGGAGACAGATCCGGACTTGACATGGGGGAACTAATTCTGAAGAGGATACTGGGAGAGCTCTCTTGCCTGTAGGATGGGGACCCTATCCTGGAACCAGTAAACTGCTGGTGTTCATCTGTCTGTGTTGTAAGTTATTTCCCCCTGAATAAACATCTATTCATCCTGTATTTTTCTCCTTATCCTTATTGTGCATCAATATCTTTTGTCATAAGCAGGATCTGTATTTTTTCTAGACCTGGATATCAAAAAGGCCACAGATGTGGCTCCCTTCCCCCCACCATCCCAGAATGGGTAGGGTCACTTACCTGACCAGGTAGTCCCACCACAGTTTTTGGGACATTTGCCTCTGCCTGACAACTTTATCTCCACAGCAGCCCTGAGAATGTACTCACTGGTTCTCATCTTTTGCCAATCCCCAGCTTTGCATTTTCTGCTGGCACACACATGACGCCTGTCCAGCTGATGTGTTTCTTGCAGCCCAGAGGGTCCAGTAAGTGGCAACACTTATTAGCTATGGGGTCCCAGCAATATGCACAAGTCTACTTTCACTCATGCATTTAACAAAATTTTGTTTATTGTTTACAAAAGTTTGTTTTAATTTATATGGGGTTGGTAATAAATGGTTAATGACAACAACCAATCTCTTTGTAAAGATAAAAAGGGGATTATGGTATAGATATGAATACTTCATTTTGGAATGGATTTTCATTTATTGATACAATTTAAGGTCAATTTTGTAATATCTATATTTCTCTTGTTTAGGTATTGTGTTTATATAGCTCAGTAATAAATATATTGTATAATTTTGTGCAGATTATAGATAGTTACCTATAATAGTCAAAACTTATAGTTAAGTTAGTTAGGATTTCTAGGTATACAGACATGTATTTAAGGTAAATAGGTATTCTTCAAACCTTTCAAAGACCTACAGAATATGGCATTTAAATGGTTTAGGGTTTTCGTGACAGTGAGACATAAATGTTCCTGGCAGCACCACCTGAGTCAAAAAGGAAGATGGAAGATGGACATAGAAGAAACTTGTTATGGAGTTTGCTTTCAATATAGCAACTAGCCATTTGGACAAGATACTGCTCTTGTTGGACTGTTTGACTTTATACTGTATAAACTGGACATGCAGGACCCACAGAAAAGTGACTGCTGATTCAAGATGGACATTACTACAGAGTTCCTGCTTCATGGAAGAGTCTGTCAGACAGTCTGCAGGACACAGAGAAAAGGGACTGACAAAATGCCAATACAAGAAGACAGTTTAAAGTTTTCTACTTTGCTGAAGAGTCTGCCAGACACACTATGGCCTATGGGCTAAAGATGAAAGATTACAAAAGAATTTCAGGTGACCAGGCAGTGAGTTGCCTCTGTCATTTCTATAGTTTATATATTAACATTTGTGGTCTTTGATGGAGTGGAAGACAAATAGTTATGGTTATAGTTTTCCTTAGTTAGGTTTAAAGATAAGTTACATATAGGACTTCAGATTCACAAATATAGGATAGATGATAGAATAGTTTCTTTTAGTCTTGCTAAATGTTAATCGACTAACTATTGTTAACTGTGATTCTTACTTGATAACTGTTGTGTTATATATTTTGCTATGTTTAGGTTAAAACACTTCATGTTATTTTAGACAGAAAAGAGGGGATAATGGGAGATGTCATTCTGTATATGTTTCTCATACTGGTTAATGAATAAACACTGTTGGCCAATAGGAAAGCAAGATATGTGGGACTAGGAGACAAGGAGGAAAGAGAAAGTAGTGAGGAGAGTCAAGATGGAGAGTGTGGAAAAAGCAGTATGCCGGCCGGCTCCCCTGTAAGAGAAATACACAGATCAACAGAAATGGGATAATACTTAAGACAGAGCTAGCCGATAAGAAACAAGTACCTGGCCTACAGAATTATATCTAATATAGAGTCTCAGTGTGTTAAATGGGGCTGGCGCGGTGGCGGGACAAGACCAGGTGGTGGGCGGAAAAAAAGTACTCCTTACACTTGCTCTACACACCATGGCCTATAGGTTGAAGATGGAACATTACAGAGGAATGTCAGATCTGACCAGGTGAGTTGTCCCTTTCAATTCTAGAGTTTATATATTATCCTTGTGTGTTCTTTGATGGAATTGAAGACTGATAGCTAAGGTTATAGTTTTCCTTAGTTGGGATTAAAGTGACATATAGGACTTTAGACTCACAAATATAGGATAGATCATATATTTTCTTTAAATCTTACTAAATGTTAATGAACTGAAAAAACTTCTATCTGTGATTCCTGTTATAAACCTAATTTTTATTACAAGAATATATCTAAAACAAAAATGGTTTAAATGTTTTTGTGGTCTAATGCTAAAAGCCCTAAGCTCAAAATATATTTCTGAACTCTGGCCATTACATTCAGATGATCAGAAAATCAGATGTCTTTTAATGTAGATGATATACTGTTTTTTGGCCAAAGCTGTTAAAAACTGAAACTAGTTAAAAGTTTACAATTATTAACACTAGAAATTAACATAAATTCAGCAGTCACCCAGTTCATAAGGGGTTTAAATATATAAAGGGCAGTTTATTTTTGATACCACAAAAATACATTACAGGATTTGTAATCGTTTTTAAAAACAGATTTAAATGTTTAAATTTATAAGATTACAAGATATTTGTGCTTTTATTATATTGTTAATGTTTGTACTTAAATCAAAGGGCTACAATTTAACATCACAGCCATAAGCTTTATTTGTTATCAAAAAGTTGAGGTGCTCATTTTTTATGATACAAAACGCAATGCGTCCTTGTTTTTTGCTACATTTGGTAAGTATAAGCTATTTAGATAAATTGAGTCACAAAGATGTTTCATGTTTCCCTAAAAGGAGTTTGAAATTAAAATCAGTATTTTTAAAGCTAAACCTGACAATACAGAGATCTTGTTTTATAAAAGCTGTTTTTAACTCATTATAAAATGTTAAGAAACACAAGTTACTAGCCATCCTTATATATTAACTGTTGGCTATAATCAAACTAAGTATTAATGATTAATAACTGGGATAAACCTCACTCTGTCTCCCATATATGTTCTAAAAGTTTAAGCTTAAACAAGTAACTTGTACAAAGTTGTCTATTTAGATATACCTAGACAGACTTCTAATAATACAGGGGATCTGAATAAGGCATCCAAATGTTAACTAAAAAGCTTTAATAATATCAGACAAAGAATCACAGATCCTTTCAATGACCCTAGGCCTCTAAAGAAGATTATGGGGCAGCATAGATTGTTATGACACTGACCAGGGTGAAAGATGTGCAAATACAATGTCTACTGCCAGGTACGATCCAGCTTAGACTTTGTAGAGGCTGCAGGGTACTGAAAAATTGTTTGCTCCTTTGCCTAGACAAAATAAGATCAGAGATTTCCATGTCCCTCTTACACAGAGAAAAGTCAAAGAAAAAAAAAAACTCTCACATTATGTCCTTGTTGAATAACTTCTGCACTCAGTGCTATAGATAATTTGTTATGGCTAGGAGTATATCAACTGGTCCTTGTCATTTAATTAAATATATCCTTCTCAGGTCTGACCGTATTGATAGCTGGGCTATCCATAACTTTGTGAGCTTGGCAGTTTTAGGCAGCCTTAATATGGCTCCTAAATAAGGATCTAAAATTAGAAAGATATAAAAGTTGTTTTTGAACATTTATTTATTAATTATGCATACAGTGTTCTGCCTGAATATATGTCTCAAAGGCATAAGTACATTCCTGCTGTATTACAAATACTCAACATCTACTTTTTCTACAATATGGGTTTCAGCATAGATTGGTAATGGTAATATATCTAAAACTTTTATGTCCTTTTATATAACACAATTTATATTGGCTTCAGAGGATCAAATGTCATAAAGCTTGGATCAACTTCTTACAGGTCAAAAGGACTGCAGATTGTAAGGAATAAGGTTTTTCCTCCCACCGCTGGTCTTGTCCCACCTGCATGTCAGCCCCAATTATCACACCAAGACTCTGAATTAGATAAAATTCTGTTAGTCAGTTACTTGTTTCTTATCGTCTAGCTCTATCTTAATTATTAACCCATTTCTATGTGTTTCCACATGGTCTCCTTACCGGGGAGTGGGGCAGGCTTCTGGTCTCCCAGGTCTCTCCATCTTGACTCCTCCTTACTGCTTCCTCTTTCCTCCTTGTCTCCTAGTCCTTCCTATCTTCCTTTTCTATTGGCCAACAGTGCTTTATTCATTAACCAGTATGAGAAACATATACAGAATGACATCTCCCATCAGCAGATAAGTACCGCTAACCTGAGGATGGAATTTTCTCCCTGGTCTTCCTGTCCTTCTTGATCACTAAAGGTAAGGAACTAAGCGTTCCAATTAAATATATACGTTTTAACTTCTGTTCCCTCTTTGAACATTTGGCAGCCTATTTGTGCTTCTGGCAGAAGAGCATCAGTTGCTAACTACAGCTTACTCCTGAATATTGTTCTTCCTGGGCTCATGGTGAACCAGTCCAGCTGAAGTGAATCTTCAACAGGTTCTACAAACTAATGCCTTTGATAAATGTTCGATTTTCTGAATTCCCATTCTTTCTGATGGTATTGTCTAGAATTTTAGCATATTTGCATCTCAAAAACACTGCAAACTTAAGAAGGAAGTAATATAGGCATATACCTGACACATCAGTGTTTTGATTTTCATATAGCTGTCACCTGGAGTTCTATAGCCTATAAAGCCTCCTTAGGCAGCTTGTTACTATTATGACTATGGGTTTCCTCAACCTCCAAGGAAGTGACTCCTAACTGCAAAAGAAAAAGGTTTTTATTCTTAAAAATCAAGCCACCTAGGACCTTACTCTCTCAGAAAAGTAATGTAATGGCTTAAAATTTTGAAGGAATTTTAGCAGTGTAAAAAGAAAGGGAAGATTGAGACCACTAGTCTCATTTCACAAGGTTTCCAAGATACAGACAATTCATAGAGTACAAAGTTTATTTACAAGGTCATCATGGATCTAAGTTAATAGTATCTGTCACTTGTTTATGTAACATTGATAAGCACACCTGAAAGGTTGGATGTTTTTCTTTGTTTTTACTTCTCCTGAGAACAGGATATGGGCTCTGTACACTATAGTCAGGGATTTATCTACTGGCAGAAATTCTTGTTCTCTTTATTTTTTCCTTATTGCCATAAGTCCTAATTTTATACATTTTAGTTATTATTTTTTCCATCACATTCCCTCTTTCCTATTGACATTAGAGGCCCAATTTTTGGGCCTCCAATAGGTAAAAGAATTCTGGTGATTTTGGTGTACAGGTTAGTCACCTAGCCCACTATGTATAGGAGTTTTCTTTTGATATAGCATCTCAACAAGGAAAAAGGTGAAAAGTATTCGTTCATGTACTACTTCCTGCTTACTTTTGTAGTGTGTTTTCTTTGGCCCAAGAAGGGTAAAATGCGCCAGAAAAACAAAAAAAAAAAAAAAAAAAAAAGGAGGGGGGATTTAGGAAATGGAAAATTATCAGAGGCATTAGTTTATACACCCTGTTGTGTAGGGAGCCGTCCCTACATTCTCCATTACAAGATGGCACTGGCATCCGGCTGACGGTTGGCATAAATAAGCCTGTGCACGCGTGCAAGGGGATTTCTCCTGCGCTTCTCCCGTGGCGTCATTCGGCCTGATGAGCGAGCAACCAGTCAGGGAGTGACACGTCCTAAGCGAGGCTGAGTTTCTATATAAGGGTGTGGGTTTTTGCTCTCGGGGTCTTCGCTCTACAGTTGGTGTAAGCTTATGCTCTGCCTCTCAAGAAGCATTAAAGCTATTATCACAGAAGGATCTTATCTGTGTGCCACGTCGTTCTTGCTGGCGAGACGGTAGCGTGGGACAACTGGTGCCGAAACCCGGGTACTCGACCAATCCATCGTCAGCACCATCGAAGACCCCCAACTTTCGAGTTGGGAGGATTCAGAACTGCGAGGAGGTAAGTTCAGTAAGGTATGACTGACCTCATAACATCTTTGCTTTAGTATCGCTTTCATTCTCTTTCTGTTGATCCTCTTTTGTTACCATTGAGGCCGCTGCTAAGATTTCTGTACTTAAGTCGCATGTAGATAAGCCGCGGTACACTGTGCCCCTTAAGTCTTTTGTAAATAAAAAAGCGAGGTGCTCCAGTTCCACTTTTGGTTTCGCGTGGTGCCAACGCTTGTAAGACGGAAGTAGATAAGCCGCGGGTGTCCGTTGCACAGCCATGGGCTCTACGCATTCCACTGTTACAGCACTGCAATCAATCCTTACACAGCGGGATCTGAAGCTATCTCACCGACTCCTACAGTGATTTGTCAAGGATGTAGACAGTGTAGCTCCCTGGTTCGTGGTCTCGGGCTCTCTCTCATTGGCCTCATGGAGGAAATTAGGAAGGAATCTTGAGCGTGCTCAGGCCAATGAAGAACTTGGGCCTAGCACTATGGCCATCTGGACAATGATAGAAAATTGTTTAGAGGATGAGGATTGTAAGTCTGCTATTGCGGAGGGACAAGGGATTTTAACCGAGTTTCAGGATAGTCTATCAGAAGCTGAACAAAGCGAGAGGATGGGTGCGCGCAAAAAGGAAACTAAAAGTGAAAAAGGACCCTCTGGAAAAGATAGTCAGGAGGAGAAACCAAAAAAATCTCATAGTAGGTCTAAAAAGAAAGACCTAAAGAAAAGGGAGAGCTCTAGCGGCCTCTATCCTAAGTTATATCTGGAGGCCCCGGGTATTGAAGGCCGCTCTGAGTCCCAAGAGTCTGAGTATCTCTTCCAAAGTCCTTTTATGCTCCAGGGATACATCCTGGTTCCAGGGAGACAACTTTTTTCGAGGTATAGCATTGGAGCATGACATGAAAGTTGCTCAGTAGAGCAGGCTAGTCCTAAACTCATAGAGATATCATACCTCTGCCTCCAGAGAGTGATATTATAGGCATGGGATACTGAACATGTATGTACATGGCATTCTTGTGTTGGATTGCACTCCAGTACTAAACTGTGATGTGGAAGAATAGAATTGTACATATAAGACTTACCTATTCATACGGATAGCGAGACCCACAAAATATGATTTAGCTGAGGGAGTGCTGCCTATACAATAGATCTTTTCTTATCCCTTTACCCTGAGTTTATGTTTATCTTTGAGGCTTAGATGCTTTCTTGTATGCAGCAGTGAGAAGGATTCTGTCCTCCTATCCACTCTTTTCACGAGCAAGTTAAGACCATTAATGTTGAGAGAGAGTGCGGAGCATGGAATGTTAATGCTTGTTTGTTGTAGATTTGTTTTTGGAAGTGGTATTGTGAATTTATTAGTCTTGCTTTACTTTTGATTTGTGGTGAAGTGGATTATCTGTTGCCTACATCTCTGTGAGCATAGTTAACTACCTTGGCTTGGAGTTTTCCTTCCAAATCTTTTTGTATGTCTGGATTTGTAGATACATATTGTGAAAATCTGTCTTTGTCGTTAAATATCTTGTTTTCTCCATCTATAGTGATTGAGAGTTTTGCTGGGTATAGTAGCCTGGGCTGGCATCTGTCGACTGTTTGTACTTGTAGAACATCTATCCAGGATCTTCTGGCTTTGAAGATTTCCATGGAGTAATCAAGTGTAATTTTGATAAGTCTGCCTTTATATGTTACCTAGAATTTGTCCTTCACAGCTCTTAAAGTAATTTCTTTATTAGTATTTTAGACATTTTGATTCTTATATGTTGAGGGGGTCTTTTTTCTTTGGTCCAGTCTATTTGGTGTTTGGTATTCTCATTGTACTTCCATGGGCATGTCCTTCTTCAGAGTGAGAAAGTTTTCCTCCATTATTTTGTTGAATATATTTTCGGCACCTTTGAGCTATGCTTCCTTACTTTCCTATATACCTACTATTCTTATGAGTGGCCTTTTCACTTCCCACACTTCCTTTTTTTGTTAAGAATTTGTAGGATTTATGATTTTCTTTGGCTGATGAAACTATTTCCTTTACTTTGTCTTCTGCACTTGAGATTATCTCTTCCATCTCTTGAATTCTGTTGGTTATGCTTTCATTTGCAGTTCCTGATCATTTGCCCAGTTTTTCTATTTCCAGCATTCCTTCATATTACATTTTACTTATTGGTTCCGTTTCAGTTTTTAAGTCTTGAACTGTTTCCTCCACCTGCTTTATAGTTTTTTCTAGGTTTCTGTACTTGCTTCAGGACATTTGTTCATTTCTTCTGTTGTATGTTTTTTCTTCCACTTCTTTAAGGGATTTTCTGATATCCTTTTTGAGGGCCTCTATCATTTTTATGGCTATAATTTTTAATTCATTCTATTGTACTTTATCTGCTTTGTTGTGTTCCGTTCGATTTGGTGTAGCTTTCATAGATTCTGGTGCTGTTATTCTTGTCGTTCTGTTGTTAGATGTTTTATTGTATTGCCATCTTCCCATAGCTTCTTCCCCGGTGTGCTTTGGTGGGTGAGAAGTTTGATGGTTATAGCTCTTGGTTGTCCAATATCTCTAGGAGGTCTCTCCAACAGGCAGGGGCCCAGCAGTTGGGCTAAAAGTTCAAACTCCAGAAGAAGACTGGCGATGCAAGTCAAAGATTTTGAAGGCTGGAACTCAAGATGTCCCTTAAGCTGATAGGCAGATATAGCCTGGGCCTGGCACTCTCCAGCTGTGGCCTCTTTGGCATAGGCCCTACAATGGGGGTCAAGGATCTACCCAGCAGAAACTCAGAGTGCTCACATGGACACAGGTGATTCTCAGGGAGGGGCCCATAAATCCAGTAGAGGACTCTAGCCTAGGCCTGGCAATGAACAACATATACTGGGCTGATACACTGGATGTTTCTGCACCAATAGGCAGACCTAGCTGGGACCTGTCACTCTCCACCTGAAGCCCCTTTAGCTGATGCCCTGCGATGGGGACCACTTTACTCATTACCTTAACAACATAGAAAGTCTCATTGAGATGATTGATTTCTCTAAAATCAATCCTACACATTTGCTTTGTATTACATAAACCAATTCATATTGGAGGAAACTGTTAAGACTTTAAACACCTAAGTACCTGGTTTACAGGAATGAGTGATGAAAATATTAAATATTCACAGGTAAAAATATGTTTGGTTAAAGATTTGATTTAATTTTAATTTTGTAATGCCAGTGCATGGATTTTTGTCTGCTCACACTTGTTCCAAGGAATGTTAGCCTTTTGAGTTATTCTTGTAGCAGGAACTACAGAATGTTCTCAAAATCCTGATATAGGTCCTGGCAATGAACATTCCATAATTTTTCTCAGCCATATCTTTAACCTTGTCTCTATCCTTCATCTATCATCTTTATATGAATTGATAGGGAAGAGCTCTTGAAAGAGGAAATTGAAGATTTTAGCCATCACACTTTTCTTTAATTTCAATAATCAAAATGGATTTTTGTGGAGCATGGTTCTTACTAAGTTCACTACAACCAAGATAAGTGACAAATTGGTCAGCCCTTCTGATGTAATCTGAAACCCGAGAGAGAGAGAGAGAGAGAGAGAGAGAGAGAGAGAGAGAGGCAGAGAGAGAAATAGAGAGAGATAGAGACACAGAGCGAGAAAGAAAGCATGAGAGAGAGAGGGAAAGGGAGAGGAAAGAGAGATAATGGGAGCAAGAGAGACATCAACCCAAGTTTCTCCACCTTCTGGTTTCTTACTCTGTACCACGCAGTCACAAAAAGAGGAATATGTTATGTACTGCTTCATATATGGATTTTAGACCTAGAGCAAATGATCACCAGCCTATAATTCATACCACCAGAGGAACTAGGATACAAGGTGTATTCTAAGAGATTCATCTAAAGTCCCTCACAGAAGGGGGAAGGGATAAGGCCCCCCAGATCACATGGGAAGTGGGGAAGCAGTGCCTGGAGAGGGAACTAGGAGAAAGAGAAGGGAAGGAGAGAAAAGCTAGTGTGACTAGGAAGATTGAGTCAGGGTAGGAATAGAAGACAAGTGAGGGGGGGGGAGAGAAAGAAATAAAGCATGAGAGAGAAAGTGAGAGGGAGAGGAAAGAGAGATAATGGGAGCAAGAGCGTCATCAACCCAAGCTTCTCTGCCTTCTGTTTTCATAATGTACCAAAGGCACCACATATAAGACTGGGAAGAAACCAACCCTATGATTGTTGGCTATGCTTGAAGCTCTGATGGGCGATGGAAGCCTGAGTTACAGGACTAAATGAGCAGAAAAGACACAGAACTTGAGGGCAGGTTTGGATCAGGACTACCAAACATTCTAAACACTTTGAATAATACAGAAGCCATTAGGGTTTCCAAGCAACAACCCAGCCTCCCTGGGTATGCAGACATTAGATTAAGTATGGCTTCTTATTTTTGTCAGGGATGATATGGAGAGGAAGGACTCAGGAGTTGGTGGGATCACTTTTTGCGGGAGGTGTGGTTTACAAGGTTTCCCTTTGCCACCATCCTGTAGCCCATTGGCACCTGTACCTTGATAGATGGACAAAGCAGGTTGTGTAAAGCTTCAACCTTAATATTGAGATGCAGTCGGAGAGAGGGTGGTTTGACTCCTGGCAGTATTTGGTAGCACCATTCTAACCCCACCATCATGGTGTCAAGGGGGGGGCCTGCCCTGGATTCACCTCACTTCAGACTTCACCCTTAAAAGGACTGCTATTGTGTTTCCAGAGTAGTGGAAAAGGACAAGGTCTCCTGAGAAAATTGGGATCATTGTCTGCAGTGAGGGAGAGTTAGGAGAAAGAGAATGGGAGAAGCAGATAGGAGAGGAGGAAAAGAGGCATCAAGAAGACTGAGTTTTGGAAAGAATAGAGGAGAGCAACAAAAGAGATACCATACTATATAGAGATATTATAGGTTGTAAGAGAAATCTGGCATTAAGAAAATGTCCAGATATCAACAAGGATGACCCCAAATAAGAATATAAGCAATAGTAGAGAGGTTACCTTAAATGCCCTTCTGTATAATGAGATTGATATCTACTTTATAGGTGAATATTCGTTTGTCAGTATCAGTCCCATGTCTTGCATGACATCTCGTCCCCATAGATTCACAGGCATCGGTAATACATAAGGAGTAAATTGCCCTTTTTGACCCTCCTGGGTTCTCCAGCTAAGGGGGGCGGCACTGGTAGTGGGGCAGGACTTATAGCCAAGACCCTGTAAAGAGTGTGACGATTCCACGATTGGCCATGTCTTCGGCCACCAGTAGGTGGAGACAATGCTCTTATCAGCCCCCGTGTCCAAAACACCTTCAAATTTCTTTTCATTTATCCAAAGTGTAGTTTTTGACCTACTATTTAAAGACATGACCAAATAGGCAGAGTCTGTTCCTGAGGATCCCATTTGTTTTGGGACACCATCAATGGGCCCATGTTGGTTATCATGAGGTAGGAGCAGCAATTGTGCAATCCTGTCTCCCTGACTGATGGAGAAAACCCCGGTAGGGCTTGAGCATAGTGCCTGTATCTCGGGGGTGTGGGCATCATCCACAATTCCTGGATGTACTATGAGCCCCCGTGCTATAAGGGAGCCTCGCCCAAGGATCAATCCCATAGTGCCTGAAGGCAGAATAATTGATTCTAAAGGCATGGGCTGAATACCCATTTGGGGCATTAGTAAGATTGAAGAGGCGGCACGCAGGTCCATTCTGATGGGTCTGCTTGGCCGCTCTCCTGGTTCCCTTCCAGAGATTTGACAAATCGGTTCCCATATCTTAGAGGACCCTGGGACCAAGGGCCCGTCTGCCCGTTTTTTGACACCTCAAGGGTCGGAGCCTCTGTCGGAGGGAGGAGTCTCCCTTTAATGTCTCTAACAGATCTGCATTGCTCCGCCCGATGGTAGCCTTTGCCACATCGGGTGCAGAGGCTCGCCCTAGGGGCATTGGACATTTTACAGTCCTTTTTTATGTGCCCTGGTTTTCCACATCCAAAATATGTCTTACCGGGAGGTTTTTTGTTCTGCCTTTGCGCCTGGATAATTGCCGCTGCTAAACCTGTATTGCTCAGAGGCCCCCCTATCTCCCTACATACCCTGAGCCAATCGTGTAGCCCCTTATTTTTTCGAGGTGCTATAGCGGTGCGGCATTCTTGGGTAGCTTGTTCAAAAATCAATTGTTCTAGCAGGGGCATGACTAGTTCAGTATCCCCGAAAATGCGTTCTGCTGCTTCTGTCATCCTGGCTACAAAGTCTGAGAAAGGTTCCTGGGGGCCCTGCTTGATCTTAGTAAGCTGACCACTACCCTCCCCTTTATGGGAGAGCGACTTCCAGGCCTTAATGGCTGTAGCAGAAATTTGTGCATAAGCTCCCCAGTGATAATTCATTTGATTATTAACATGAGGGCCCTGCCCAGTGAGTAATTCAAAAGTCCAGGCTTGCTGCTCCAGAGTTATTGCAGCAGCATTAGCTCTTGCCTGTGTTTGGGCCGCCTCATGTCAGAGGGCCCTCCATTCCATATATTGGCCCATGCTGACCAGAGCTGCTTTTGCAATCGTCTCCCAATCTGCTGGAGTCAAATGATACAGGGCCAATCTTTCTAGTTGAACTATGGTAAAATTTGCTGTAACTCCATATTTTCTGACTGACACTGCCAATTCCTTTATTTGATTATAATCCACTGGTGCGGCCACTCTCCCTCCGTCTGCATTCTCGAAAACTGGAAATGCGAGGTGTACGAAGCCAGCTTTCTTCTGACCCCTGACGGGATTAAGGAGAAGCCTTCTCTACAGGATCCTCGGGTCCCACGGTTATCAAGCTTATATGGAGTCGGAGGAGCAAAAGGCAATAAAGCAGAAGGCTTCTCGTCCCCTTTCTTAATAGTAATAGGAAAGCCAAAATCATCATCGGGGTGGTACCTTTCCCCTTCATATCTGGCGGCCTCTTCCTCCAAGTCCGCCTCCTCTTCTGGGTCCAAGACATCAGACTCTTCGGACTCAGAGGGGCCTTCAGTACCCGGGGCCTCCAGATATAACTTAGGATAGAGGCTGCTTGAGCTCTCCCATTTTTTTAGGTCTTTCTTTTTAGACCTCCTAAGAGATTTCCTTGGTTTCTCCTCCTGACTATCTTTTCCAGAGGGTCCTTTTTCACTTTAATTTCCTTTTTGCACGCACCCATCCTCTCGCTTTGTTCAGCTTCTGATAGACTATCCTGAAACTCGGTTAAAATCCCTTGTCCCTCCGCAATAGCAGACTTACAATCCTCATCCTCTAAACAATTTTCTATCATTGTCCAGATGGCCATAGCGCTAGGCCCAAGTTCTCCATTCGCCCGAGCACGCTCAAGATCCCTTCCTAACTTCCTCCATGAGGCCGATGAGAGAGAGCCCGAAACCGCGAACCAGGGAGCTACACTGTCTACATCCTTGACAAATCACTGTAGGAGTCGGTGAGATAGCTTCAGATCCTTCTGTGTAAGGATTGATTGCAGTGCTGTAACAGTGGAATGCGTAGAGCCCATGGCAGCATGATGGACGCCCGCGGCTTATCTACGTCTGTCTTACAAGCGTTGGCACCATATGAAACCAAAAGTGGATCTGGAGCGCCTCGCTTTTTTATTTACAAAAGACTTAAGAGGCGCAGTGTACCGCAGCTTATCTACGTCCGACTTAAGTACAGAAATCTCCTTAGCAGCGGCCTCAATGGTAACAAAAGAGGATAAACAGAAAGAGAATGAAAGCGATACCAACCAATACTAAAGCAAAGATGTTATGAGGATCAGTCATACCTTACTGAACTTACCTCCTCGCAGTTCTGAATCCTCCCAACTCGAAAGTTGGGGGTCTTCGATGGTGCTGACGATGGATTGGTCGAGTTCCCGGGTTTCGGCACCAGTTGTCCCGCCCCTACCGTCTCGCCAGCAAGAACGAGGCAGCACAAAGATAGGATCCTTCTGTGATAATAGCTTTAATGCTTCTTGAGAGGCAGAGCATAAGCTTACACCAACTGCAGAGCAAAGACCCCGGGAGCAAAAACCCACACCCTTATATAGAAACTCAGCCTTGCTTAGGACGTGTCACTCCCTGACTGGTTGCTCGCTCATCAGGCCAAATGACGCCACGGGAGAGGCGCGGGAGAAATCTCCTTGCACGCGCACACAGGCTTATTTATGCCAACTGCCAGCCGGATGCCAGTGCCATCTTATAATGGAGAATGTAGGGACGGCTCCCTACAGGAAAACATGTGCGACTAGGAAGATTGAGTCCTGTTAGGAATAGAAGACAGGAGAGACAGACAGACAAACAGAGAGAGAGAGAGAGAGAGAGAGAGAGAGAGAGAGAGAGAGAGAGAGAGAACATCAAAGAGGGAGCCAATATTGGTTTGGAGATAAAATTGAACACAAAGTAAGGTCTAGAGAACTACAGGACTGCTCCCAACTAACAATTTGAGCTTCCGTGGAAAGTCTATCATAAATGCCCTTCCTGGAGAGTGAGATCAACAACTAAATTCTCCATGGAGCTCTCAACTAATGCCTGTTAAAAACAGGATCAAACACCCATACATAAACACTGAGTCGAACTAGAACCCAGATGCAGATGGAGAGGACAAGACCATGCGGCAGAAACACATAGAGACAGTTTACCTGAACAAGGAGGAGCTAAGGGCCACTAGACTGATAGCTGAGAAGCCAGCATGGGACTGACTCAGGCCTCCTGAATATGGGTCTCAGCCAGAAGGACTGAGGAGTCTAAGAGACTTCAGACAGTGGAGCCAGGATGTATCCCTGGTGCACAAAAGGACTTTGCGAACACATCCCCCATGGAGAGATACCTGCCTTAATCTAGAGACAGGAGAGAAGCCCTAGTCCCTACTTCACATGACCTGTCAGATCTACATGACCCCAACTGGATGGCATTCCCCTACATATGGAATTGGGGTGGGGGGATGGGAGGGGAGGGTGTTTAGAGTGCATGTGAGAGGGCAGAGAGGGTAAAACGGAGGGAAGGAGGGAGGGAGGGAGAGGGAACTTGGATTGACATGTAAAGTAATAAATTAAATTAAAAAAAAATTCTTTGACTCCAAAATTCAAGTTGAAGGACAAGTTATTGGGGAAAAGGATTTCTATTTTTGTTTCCACAGAAATTGAAAAGATATGGATTCCTTCCAGACTTATGTGGCTTCATCACGGCAGACCACCTGAAACAGAGTATAAGGTGATCCTGCATTAAAAACAGCTGGAAAAAGCAGCCCTACAGACTACAGCCAGGATTTGTGAATCTTCTTCGAATCCCCCATCACAGCGCCCTTACCATAGGAAGTAGTTGGAAAGAACAACGCCCAAATTCCCAAATATTGTGTATAAATGTTTGTTTTCATTTAATTGGACTTTGTAATATAAAATAAAATAATAATAAAAAACCAATAGCATTTTGAAATTTCAGGGAAATAGAACTAAACTAGGCTATCCTGAGTGTGATAATTACCTAATTCACACAAGCTACAAAGGATTATATTACTTATATATCATTTCCTATTAACATGCATTAGTAAGCATAAACAAATGGATTAAAGGATGAAAAATACAATACAACAAGCATAAAAAAAAGAAAATTCCAGGTCATGCTGTAACACAAAAATCCATATATATATATATATATATATATATATATATATATATATATATTTAAGAAAAAGAGTGCCATTTTGAGCAAACACAAAATTAACTCCAATTGTGAATACTCCCTTCGCCTAGAGACAAGGAGGAGGCCCTGCGCCAAACCCAAATTCCTTGTCAGGTTTTGATGAATCCTCCTAAAGAACTCAGACTTCCAGAGAAATGTATGTGGGATGGGATGGGGAGTTCACTGGGGGAGGGAGGGAGAAGGAACTGGGAATGATAGGCAAAATAAGATCTTTCTATTCATTTCTTAACAACAAAAGTTAAGTTATTTTGATGGCAAAAACAATGGTAATAACTCTGCATGTATCTGACCCCTAAATGTTAGATGTGCAGTGCAAAGCTTCTGGAAGTCACTGGACAAACTGAACCTCTCCTTTTTGGTAACTTGCCATCCCTGTGCACCAAAAGCATAATGGAGCTGACTTCAAAGAATTTATTCACCTTGCTGCATAATCAAAAGCATTTCCACAGATGCAGCCCACAAGGAAAAGTATTCCTGGGCCACACCCTGGTTAGGGAAGCTCCTAGGACTACAATAGACCTAACAGAACACTGAATTTGACAGCACATTCAAGCCCAGTGTCCTCCTGGAAGGCCTGCAAAACAGACATTCATGACTCCCCATACCACCCTCTGAATCCACTCACTCACCATGCTGCAGCTTTTGTTCTCCTTCATTCCCCAGCAGCACTTACAGAGCAGCAATCAATCCTCTGGTGCCTGTTCTGATATAAAAGCAAGCCTGAAGCATGGCTCCAGGAAGTCTCCTTCCAGACCTGAGACTGGTGGGTTGGCTCAGTGTACCAGATTGGCTAGTGAGGCTTGATTGACAAGAGCTCTTCCTCAAGGGTTAGAGTGTTCTTAAAGACACACCAGGCCCAGCACCTCCTTTGGCCCTGGCTTTTACTCTAGACCTAGACATTTCAGATATCTGCACAAATAGGAAATTATTTGTTTTTTGTTTTTTTTTTTTTTTTTTTGACAGAATTCCCCTGTGTGGCTCCTGCCATCCTATTCCTTGCTTAGTAAACTGCGCTGGTGAATTCCTTATTAATTATTAATATTGATCTTGTTGTTGTTGTTTTCTAATAGTTTTTTCATTAACTGTCTAATATTTATTGATACATTTATTTATTTATTTATTTTTATTTTTGAGACAGAGTTTCCCTTTGTGGCCTTACTGTCCTGGAAATTACTCTGTAGACCAGGCTGACCTCTAAATCAGGGAGATCCACTTGCATCTACTTCCTCAGTGCTGGAACCAAAGGCAAAAGCCAACACCGCATAGTCAGACATTAATTTCAATGTCACTTTCCCATGTCATCAGTAGACGACCCAGCTCTGTTCCTGCAGAGGGGAATTTCAAACTCTTTTTCTCTCTCCGTGCAATGTGCAGAGCTTGCAAAGACCACTACACAATTCAGACTGAAACTATTCTCTTCTTCAACCATAAACATATATATATATAAAAAAACTTGCTTTAAGAATAGAATATGGAGCTATGCAGTGGTTAGCCATAGAGGACAGGCCGTGGTGGAGTACACCTTTAATCCTAGCACTTGGGAGAAATAATCAGGTGCATGTCTGTAATTTCATGGCCACCCCAGGCTACACCACATCGATCCAGTCTAAAAGAGAAAGAGAGAAAAGTGGTAGCTCATACCTTTATCCCTGAAATTGGGAGGTAGATATGGATGGGAGGAGAAAGAAATATAAGGAGGAAGAAGACAAAAGCTCATTGTTTTCTGAGGGAAGTCTCCTAGTATCAGAATTGTCCACCCCTTTGGTATGAGTACTTCAGTAGATATAAGAGCTAGGGCTTGACTGCTCTGCTTCTCTGATCTTTCATCATTAATTGCATATCTGAATCCAGGTTTTGATTATTAAGAACAACTAGAAGTAGCTTTACAATTTCCAGTGCAGTGTGTCAAATCTAAACTGTAGTGTACAAGACTAGAATTTATGCTAATAATATTGATACTACTAATCTTTACCATTGTATCAAGTTTATTGCTATATTATGTATGTATGAGTTTGAGAGAAAATGGTTTGTATAAGTATACAGGTTATGGGATGTAGATAATGATGTAAAGTTGAGTGTACGTATCTGAACTCTGGTCATCCCCAATAGATGTGCTGAGTCTCTTGCCAAGATACACAACATGTTTTATCTGATGAACCAAAACTCTTCCACAGATTAACAATAAAACCAAAATAAATAAAGAATTATATAATGGTTTTCGGAACATGAAGTATCAGAATTAAAGATCCTATACATGGTAAGTTTATAACATGAAATGAATACAATCCAATGACAATGAACAACAATTAATAACAAAATGGAGATTACAAAGGCACAGTAACATTTTTTTTGGAAATACTCAGAATGCTCAATGGAATTATGAAAACACAGTACACAAACTAACATAATATGACTTTTATACTTACCACAAAGCAACAACAATCAAAATATATATAATATGTGTAAAAAAATAAAAGAGATAGAGAGAATAACCCAAGAGCAAAGGTCAAAAATTCAACTATTAACATAAAGTACAAAAGAAACTGAGCCAAGAAAAGTGTGATCTTGACCAATGTTATCCAAACATCTATGAATCCATGTGTACAGAGATTAAATAAACACAGACTTCAACACTCCAAATAAATCAAATAAAGTGACCCTTAGACACTTTTGACCCTGTAGCTATGGATATCTATTCCAAAGACAGGATGTCCCTGTTCTAGCGCTCTCCATGCAAAAGGAGATGACCTTCTTCTATGGCTCTTTAGACCTTTATACCCCTTTATTGTTTCAGATAAACCTAGCCGCACTGATGCTCACTCCACAAAAAACATGGGAGAATAATTTAAAATCAACTTCCTGCCAAGTGGTTTATGGCCCAAGGTGAAGATCCTGACCTAACTCCCTACACAAAACCATACACACCTGAGATATCTCTGCAGAATAGAGACTCATTTTGTACACTGGAATTAAACGTCAGTTAACACAGTATTGTAACTCTTGGTAGCAGAGAGTTAAAAACATTATAATCTTGTATTGCTGAGAGACATGTGCATCACCATTTTTTACTACTTTCTAAAATATTTATAAGGCAAACCTGAAAGTGGAATGGAATATTCAGAACTTCAAGAAATCAGACCTTCAGTTATCCAGCGTCAGCCCCCAATGCACACCAACAGCAATGCATGCATATGCACACTGGACAGTTATATAATAAGCAACACACCCACCCATGCCAGGGCTGCAGGGTCTCCCCCAATCCAAGAAACACATGGAGAGGAAGGCTCAGAGGACAAGGGTAACTGCCCAGGTCACCACATGAACCAAAAGAACCCCAGTCTCTCTCATGGTCCATACAAATTTTGCAGAAATGACATTCTGAGCAGACCTGCTTTGCAAACCCTACACTCAGAATAGTGTAACCTGTGTTCTTCCTTACAACTCAATAGAGCATAAAGAAAAGAGAATCATGGAAAGAAGACTTCTAAGAGTCCAACATTGGCTGAGACCACCCAGTAGGACCTAAACTTTTGCAGCCTACTACCAGGGAATCAATGACTCAGTCTTTATAGTCCTTGTAGCTCTGCACTACCCACCTAGCAGATAGCGGCCTAATCCAGGAAGTTTGTGATTTGCTATACATTCTTCTACTGTCAAGCTGCTCATTATTAAAACCACAGTGTACATTGTGTGCACATTTTGTTACACACTCTTTGTTACTGGCCAGTAACCATTGACCTCATAGCTGGAAAATACTGCAGCCAAATGTATGACACCTTCTAATCTTCACTGTGTTTAATGTGAAACTCCTGTTTAAGAAAAGCAGGCTGTGAATTAGAGAACACTGAGTAATCATGGCAGGGCTTGTGGGCAGAAAAGTGTATGAGGATATGATGGAGTTATGATCTGAAAAAAAAATATTTTGAAAAGCTGAAAATAGCTTCATGTCCATGTGCTCCAGAGACTAGGGGTTTCACTTAGAGCACACCAAGTATTCCTCAAACCTTTTTTCTCACACTGTACATACAAATGAACAAAAAAATAATAGTCCTGTTACATAGTCCACAAGATTTCACCCAGACTGGTTTTGGCTAAATATGTAATTATAGCAATTTTTTATACATGATAAGGTCTCTCCTCTATCCAAAGTCTTGGTAGCCCACATCTGTGGATTCCAAAAACTGCCCTCCGAGACAATGATGGATTTTCTAGGAATGATTATCTAATTCCACATTGCTCACCTCAACTACTGTTGTAGGAGGAAATCTCAGCTTCCATCCTGCCTCTCCCTTTCTGCACTGTGACTCCACCATTATCCAAGTGGGACATGACTTCAATCATTGCACAAATCCCTCTTCATTTATAAGACCCCACAATAATCAGAGATCTTGGGAGTTCACTCATTTTCTGGTCTATTTTCCTTCTCCCTGACCAGGCAAGGTCCCAACTGGAATGAAGTGTAGGATTTTCTTCCCAGCACTGTACAGGAGAAGCAGGATTAAAAGTTCAAAACAATTCTGAATTACACAGCATAAGACAAGCCACAGATAGAAGAAACTTTGCTCTACACAGAAATCAATAATCAGCATCACTTGAGAAAAGGAATGAAATAAGTAAAATCTAAGAAACATAGGAGTGCAGCAAAATAGAGATTAAAAACTGTAATATGTTTAAAGAAGACATTAAAAAGGTACCAAAACCTGGGTGGTGGTGGCAAATGAATTTAATGCTGGTGCTCAGGAGGCAGAGGGAAGCTTATCTCTGTGAGTTCAAGACCAACCTGTTCCACAAGATATAGTTGTGGGACAGGCAGCAGAGCCAAAACGAAAAGGGGGGGGGTCTATAAAAACCAATAAATAAAAAGCAGGAAAAAATAAAAAAAATCAATGATACAAAGAGTTGGTTTTTCGAGAAAATTAACAAGGTAGAGAAACCTTTATTCAAACTAACCAAAAAGCATAGAGAGAACATGAAAATTAACAAAATCAGAAACAAAAAGTAGTACATAACAATAGACACTGAGGAAATGCAGACAATTTTAAGGTCATATTTTGAAAACATATAATCCACAAGTTTGAAAATTCAAAGGATATGGACAAATTTCTGGATAACTATTACTTACCAGAATTAAATCAAGAATAGACAAGCAACTTAAATTGACCTATAACAACTAACAAAGTAGGAGTAATAATGAAAAGCCTTCCAACATAAAAATCCAAGAGATGTCTTCTTCAGTGAAGAATTCTACCAAAAATTCATGGAAGAGCTTTATTAATACTCCTGAAATTGCTCCACACAATAGAAAAGTAGGTTCATTAACAAACTCTTTTTATGAGGCTACAATCACCTCGATACCCATCCACACAAAGACATAAATAAGAGAGAAAATTACAGACCAATATCTCTCATGCACATTGATGCAAACATACTCAAGAAAATATGGGAAAACTGAATCCAAGAATATGTCAGAGAAATCATCTACCATGATCAAGTAGGCTTCATCTCTGGCTTGAAGGGATTGTTTCACATATGAAAATATATCAAATATACCACTATATAAACAAACTGAAAATGAAAAGTCACATGATCATCTCCCTAGATGCAGAAAAACCTTTTGACAAAATTCAACATACTTTCATGTTAAAGGTCTTGGGGAGATAAGGATAACAGGATTTTATGTAAACATAATAAAAGCAATATATAGTAAACCCATAGCAAATATCAAGCTGAATGTAGAGAAGCTTAAGGTGATTCCTCTAAAATCAGGAAAAAGACTAGGCTGCCCTATCTCTCCATATCTCTTCATTATTGTAATTGAAGGGCTAGCTAAAGAAATAAGAAAAGAAAAGGAGTTCAAGGGGATGCAAATTGGTAAGGAAGAACTCAAACTTTCTCTATTTTCAGATGATATGATAGTTTACATAAGCAACCAAAAAATTCTACCAGTGTTCTCCTACAGCTGAAAATACATTCAGTAAAGTATGAGGATACAAGATTAAATTAAAAAAAAAGTCTGTAGCCATTACATATTCAGTCAACAAAGGGGTTGTTAAAGAAATCAGAGAAACATCACCCTTCACAATAGCCACAAACAACATAAAGTATCTTGGGGTAACACTTACCAAAGAAGTGAAAGACCTATATAATAAGAATTTTTGTCTTTAAAGAAAATAGCAGAAAATGCAAAGATGTCCCAACCTCATGGATAGGTAGAAAAAACAAAGAAAAATTACCAACATCGATCTACATATTCAATGCAATCTCCATTAAAATCCCAGCAAAAAATTTCACTGACCTTGAAAGGATAATTATCTACTTCATATTGAAAACCAAATGAACCCGAATAGCCAAAACAACCTGTATAATAAAGGAACTTCATGAGAGATCATTATCCCTGACTTTAAGATCTACTATAGAGCTACAGTCCTGAAAACAGCCTGGTATTAGCACGAAAATAGACAAGTACCCCGATGAAATCGAATAGAAAATCCTGATATTAACCCACACACTCTAACAAAACAGCTAAAAGTATACAATGAGATGAGGAAAGCATCTTCAAAAAATGCTGAGTAAGGTTTTCCGCCCGCCGCTGGTCTTGTCCTGCAGCTGTGCCAGCACCAATTAATATACAGAGACTCTGTATTTGATATAACGCTGTTGGCCAGGTACTAGTTTCTTATAAACTTGCTATGTCTTAAGTATTAGCCCATTTCTGTTGATCTATGTATTTTCACGTGGTCTCTTATTACCGGGGAAGAGGGCAGGCATCTCGTCACCCCAGTCTCTCCATCTTGCTTCCTCCTTCCTCCTTCCTCTTTCCTCCTTATCTCCTAGTCCCACCTATCTAGCTTTCCTATTGTCCAACAGTGCTTTATTCATTAACCAGTATGAGAAACATATTTTCGGAATGACATCTCCCATCAAAATGGTGCTGGTACAACTGGATGATGGACCAAACTGCAGCCCACAAACTGGGATTTTCACCAATCCTATATCCAACAAAGGGCTGATCTCCCAAATATACAAAGAACTCAAGAAACTGGTCAACAAACACCAAATAACTCTATTAAAATGGGCTACAGAACTGAATAGGTAAATCTCCATAGAGGAAATAAAAATGATTTAAGACACTTAAGAAAGTATTCAACATCCTTAGCTGTCAAGGAAATGCCAACTAAAACAACTTTGAGATACCATCTTACTCCTGTCAGAATTGCTAAAATTAGAAACAGCAATGCCAACTTATGCTTGAGAGGATTTGCAGAAATGGGTACACTCCTCCACTTCAGGTGGAACTGCAAATTTGTACAGCCATTTTGGAGACTAGCATGGCAGTTTCTCAGGACAATGGGAATCAGTCTATCACGAGACCCAGTAATCTCCCGCTTAAGTATATACCCAAATGATCACAATCCATGCAACCAAGACTTGTACTCACATATGTTCATAGCAATATTATTTATAATAGCAAGAACCTGGAATCAACTTAGATGCCCCTCAACTGAAGTATAAATAAAGAAGATTTGCCACTTTTACAAAATGGAATACTACTCTGTGGGGGAGGGCAGAAACAATGGAATTTTGAAACTCACAGACATGTGAATGGAACTTGAAGAAACCATCCTGAACGAGGTATCCCAATCACAGAAAGAGAAACATGGTGTGTATTCACTCATATGTGGATTTTAGACATATTGCAAAAGCTCACCAGCCTACAAATCAAACTACCAGAGAAACTAGGATAGAAGGAGCATTCTAACTGTTTTACATAAGGACACTCACAGAAGCAGGAAGGGACAAGGTCCTCAGAGCATATGGGTGGGTAATGGTGGGTAGTGAGTGGAGAGGGAACTAGCACAAGGAAAATGGGAGGAGAGGAAAGATTGTGGGTCTAGGAACATTTGGTCAGGGGAGGAATAGACTTGAGAAGAGAAGAGAAGAGTGGAGAACAGAGGACAGAAAAGAGAGAAAGAGACTATAAAAGAGGGAGCCATTATAGGTTAGAAGAGGAAATAGAACCTAGAGAAATGTACAGAGCCCTACAAGAATGACTCCAACTAACAATTTGAGAAACAGTGTAAAGGCTAACATAAATTCCCTTCCTGGCAATGAGATCAATGATTAACTTATCCACCATCATGGAGACCTCATCTGTAGCTGATGGAAACAGAAGCATACATGCACAACTAAACACCGATCCGAACTGGAATCCTTATGCAGAGAGAGAGGACAAGACCACATTGCAGAAACCCAAAGACACAGCTGATTTGAACAAGGCGGAGCTAATGGGGCCCCAGACTTATAGCTGGGAATCCAACATGGGACTGACACAGACCCCTAAACATGGGTCTCAGCTAAAAGTCCTGTGCAGTCTAAGGGTCTTCAGAGAGTGGGACCAGGAAGTATCCCTCTTGCAAAAAGGACATTGGGGGAAAATCCCCATGGAGGGATACTCCATTAACCTTCAGACAGGAGAGACATTTTAGTGTCTACTTAAAATGATTTGAAGGATTTAGATGACCCCTCCTGGAAGGCATCCACCTACGTGTATAGGGTTGGTTGGATGGGATGAGAGAGTGGCTGGGAGTCCGGGAAGTTGGGAGGGGAAGAAGGAGGGTGGGAGTATGTTGGAGCGAATTGGTTTGATAAGTATAATAAAAAAAATTTACAAATTAAAAATATGAAAAAGATACCAATGTAATTTTCAAAAAACAAAGTTAACATACTTTAATAATTTAACATTTTTTACCTCTATTGACTTTAAAATATCACACCTTCACAGAGAGAACATCACATCCTGTACAAGTTCTAATAGATCTTAATAATAAAAACTCACAGTAATCTAACAGGGAGGGGAAGGTGAAAACTGAAGGATCACAGATTCAAGGCATCTGGCTACTAGATTTGTTATCTCTACCTATTCTCAGACAAGCGATGTGTTCCTGTCCTCACACTGCCTCCTCAGATTGACTGCTATCGCTTCGATCCCTCAGACTAACTTCTCAAACTAAATCATCTCACTGCATGCTCTTCTCTCTCCTCTACCTTATCTTCTTCTCTATGTCCAGCCATGACACTCCTATCTCCACATCCCTGCTGCTGGGATTAAAGGCCTGATTCCCATATCCTGGGACCACTTTAGTGTGAGCTGTTTTCTTTTAGACAGACTTAGTATGTGTCTAACTAGTGACATAGTGTGTGTGTGTAACTACTGATTTAATGTGTGTGGATAACTAGTGACCTAGTGTTGGTAGCTAACTAGTGACTTAGGTGTGTAGTTGACTAAATACATAGAAATACATAGTAAATGGCTAACTACTATCTCAGTGTGTGTGTGGCTGACTATTTTCTTGGTGTTTGTGACTAGCTTGTAAATTAGATGTGTGGCTGCCTAGTCACTAAGAATGGTTGGGTAAGTAGTGATATATTGTGTGTACCTAACTAGAGACATAGTAACTGTGGCTAACTAGTAACCTAGCTTTGTGGCTAACTAGTGACTTTGTCAATGTGGTTAATTACTGCTTAGGCATGTATCTAAATAGTAACTTAGGTGTGTGATTAACTACTGTCTTAGTGTGTGGCTAAGTACTGCTTTATTTGTGTGATGGACTTATGGCTTAGTTTTTGTGGCTAACTAGTGACATAGGTATGGGGCTGACTATTGATTTAGGTGTTTGTCTAACTAGTGACTTTTTGTGTGTGGTTAAATAGTGAGTTAAGTATGTGGCTAAAAAGTGGCATGGTGTGTGTGGGTACTAGTGAGCTACAATGTGTGGCTAACTAGTGGGTTAGTTTGTGGCTAAATAGTGACTTACACTTAACTACATTTGTAGCTAAATAGTGACTCCACTTAGTAATCTGATTGTTAGGAACTAGCAGCCATTTGACTCCCCCTACCTGATGATGGGGGGGACCCTCATGGCCATGTCATCACTACATCAGGTTTACCTGATGGCTCAAGCTTTACCTGGCTGTCAGAGGACTCAGTTACACATGTGCAAGCCTCCCCTTTTAAAGCAAGTGCCCCACACCCCTCTCTATCTCTCTCCTGCTTTCAGTTGGCCACCAGCTACCCCTCTTTTTCTCCCTTCTCTCAGCAAACTCCACGTGGGTGCTGAGTCTCGTGTTTGTGTTTCTTAGGCATTAGCTGCACAGCAAAAGAACAACATTGGTGCTGAAACCCAGGCAGGCTCTCCTTGAGGGTCACTGGCTGCTGTTTGCAGGTGGGCGGCCAGCCAGAGACACTCGGGATCCTGTTTCTGATACCAGTAGTCTGCCTCCATTCACCCCTATCCCCCATTCACTGGAAATACCACCTCACACAGGCTTCAATTAGGTAAGGTACCCTTTTAAATTTTAACCTATTTCCTTAAGGTCTGGTGCATTCCTCACGGGTGGAAGACATACTGCCTGGAGCGGGATATCTGCTCTGCTCTGGGATTGCTGAGTCCTTCTGGCCTCTGTTGGCTCTGGCAACGTTTTCGGGCTGATGATCTTCGAATAACCCTCTGCCATTCTCGCTAATCATGTGGCCACACTCTTGGGCTGAAGAGTTCCAAGACTGCATGATCACTTTCCTCTCTACACATGGGGAATAAACCGACTAAGGAAATATCTCCTACCACTCCACTGGGATGCCTGATAAAAAATTAAAACCCTTTCACTTAATGCCACTTGTTAAGGCACCCAGACTTATTTACCTTTGTACTGAAAAGTGGCCTAGATATCCCCTAGGAAATTCAAATTGGCCGCATAACGGCTCTCTAGATCCAGATATTTTACAGGAACTTTCAAATTACTGCCAGTGAACAGGTAGATGGAAGGAGTTTTTTCTATCTCTCTGTTAAACAATCTCTTACCCTCAACTTGGTTGTGTTCTCTTCCGGCCATACTAGAACTCTCCTGCCTGCCGCAGCTGCAACCTGTCTCAGGGCAGTAGGCTGGGCTGAGGCAGCACCTACTCAAGACAAATTTGAATCTCAAAACTTTATGATTTCTGCCAGCTGTTGGGGATATATTTATGGCAGCCGCCATTTTGACAACATGGCCTAACCTCACCCCCCATGGTTCTTCCCTCTGCTACAACAGCCACCTAGGCAGAGGGAGTCTAGCCAGCTTCTGCAGCCAACAGAACCTGTAATTCATTTAACTTTTACTTTTATTCTTTTATTTGCTTTATTCTTTATTCTTTGTCTTTAATTTCTTTTTTCACTATGTCATACATAGCTTCACATTCTAGTCCTTCTCAATTTTACACAGTCCTGTTTAATATATCTGTACATTTAACTTTAACTTTATGTAAATATATGCTAACTTCATACAACTTAAATTCTATTGTACTAAGTCTCAAATATTTCGAAATTGCTATGTGCCTTTTAATGGTGGTAAACATTTAAGGTTATAAATGTCTATTTCAAGCTAACAAAATATTTATGCCACTCAGTCTTTCCTGTGAGCTGTTTATTAAGGTTAAGCCTCTATTTTCAGAGGGAGTTTTTCTCTACCTCTTTGTCCTCTGTGGTCATAAGTGTACCCTACTAAGTAAAAACCAGTTACAGTAAGGCTGCAGGGCCCTGAGTAAAATATCCCTCCACAGCCTCTCAGCTTGGATCCAGTTTTCAAAACAGATTAATTGTAGGGATATTTTGTATACTAAGATATGCTAAACAGTCAGACAGCCCTCAAATGCTCAGAGATCTAGAGAATATGTCATTTAAAATGTCTCATTTAAAAGCTTTTTTAACAGAGACACAAGCCAGCTGCTGGCACCATCCATTTCCTCCAAGAGGACTGATGGATACTGAAAGAAGCTCCACCCACAAAAGTGGCAACGCTAGCCATTGAGCAATCCTGCCTTTCATTTCATCCCTCAGAAACTGTACACCTACATACTCTGGTCTGTGTTCAAACACATGACATATTAAAACATGTTGGGAAATAACAAAATCACTCCCCTTACTACAGTCATGTACTTATTTCATAGTGGTGACTTCAGCACGTGGTTGCTTACCCTGAATCCTCCTGCAGTGTAAACAATTTTCCTTATTCTGCACTGAAGGCAGAAGCAATGCTCCACTTGCAAATGCTTTTCCTGTGACTGCACTGGATAGTTGGCTACCTGACTCTAATGGAAAATTTAAATCTCTTAGGTGTTACAGTAATTTAAGAAATTTGAAGGTATAGTACAGAAGACAGCAAGGCCATTGTTTGGAGAGCAACAGACTGCAATCAATGTCACTTGCATCAAATTAAGGGATTGTCTCATAAACATTCTTCTAACAGGATGCAAATGCATCTGTTGTATCATTAACATACCTTCCCAGGGAGAAATCACTTCGCCCACAGAGAAGATCCATAAAGACAAAGATTTCTTAAATAACATGTATCTATCTTTGGAAAATACTCAGAGAGGAGCCAGCCTAGACATAGTTTGATTTTCATATATGCTATCCTTCTTAAATGGCTTTTGGTTCAAGCTCCATTGTACATAGTGAACAATTTCAGTAGAGACTGGAGAATGCATGTCTAGCTACTTAGGGAGATGGGAGGATTACACAGTAAATGTGTTCCCAGTACTGTTCTTAAAGGCCAACATATATGTGAAAATGAAGGACCTGTTCCACATATAGGATCCTGAGGTGAAGGTGATGGGAAATGTGATAGATAGGAAATGTAGAAGGTGGAAAAGTTTTTTTTTTTTTTTTTAAAAAAAAGCTGGGATATGGAAATGTGTCTCATGAAAAGTTTCTTAAGGAGAATAGACTCTTGTATACTATTTCCTCAGAGGAAATGGAAGGAAAGGGGACACTTATGTGAAGTCAGTAGAAACCCATTCAATGGGACAAACTCAGGAGAACACCACTAAAACAATGAAGTGCTAGGGGATACAGGATATCTCATGATCATTGCTGACTAAGCCCATAGTGGCCTTGGGACTGAGATCCATAGCTCTATGTAGTTTATAGCTACATATCTGAAGCAACCTGTCCACAAAGGCTTTGTTCCATACAATTACCAGCTCTCCCATGCAAATACCTGGTTTTGGACGAGTTTCTGTGTTTTATTGTCAATACACCAGTCCCTTAGGAAAATCTTTCATGGCCTAGGCCCCTGGTTGTTACTATCTCTTCTAAGAATGTTTCCCATCCCTGCATGAGGACCTAAGGAAAAGCTTTGCTTTATCAGGCCACTCTTACATCATTGGTTTACTTTTTAAAATCTGGTGTCCTATTGCCACAGTGGTAGAACTATGCTTTTCTGGAGAAGAAAACTGCATCAATATGATATAATACAATTTAAGGTTGCTTATGACACTGTAATATCTCTCTGAGCAGCTTGTTGTGGGGCAGGTCTATGATAAGGGTAAGGGACTAGATGCTGTTGCAAAACAGGAGTAGCTTCTGTGTAATGGCTTGGAGTCAAAGTTCTGGAAAGTCATGGACCACAAATGTGTATCTAGGATTCAAAATTCTAACAAGACTGGTCAGCATACACGTATCTTTGTGTGTTTTAGAGGCAGTACTACCTCAGTTAAATTCTTCTTTATGAGATATAATATCTCAAAAGCATTTTTAAATCGTTTGTGTTACAAATTATACTCTTGTAGATCACTGCTCAATAGTGAAGTGCTACCCTTTCATGAGAAGCTTTTACAGCCTGCAGAAAATTAACAATATATGGATCTTACACATAAAATTAAAATGCAAACGGCTGAACTTATAAAAGGTACTTAACTAAAAGGCCTCTGGAAGTTTGTTGCCTTGATTTCAGTGGGTGCACCTGAAGTATGTAGAAGTTGACTTAAAAAATGTTTCCATAGACACCTCCCTGCTCACAGTACTCAAAGCAGATACAGCCCACAGAATAGTTATTTGGTGGACTGCCTCTAGCTTCTAGGAATTTCAAGAACTACATGAGAACTCAGGGGACATGTTGTGTCCTTGCAGCTTCCCACCCAGATACAGTGAATATCCACCACACTGGATCGATCACCTCACTATCTCCCACTACCAATTTGAGGACGGCAGCCAGTCACTCACCATGCTGTGGTTTTCCAGTTTGCCCTTCCTAAAAGCACATCACACAAAACCACTGTCTGCATTTTCTCTTCAAAACCAGACCAGAAGGGCCCTGCACTTCTTTTGACAGGCAGGTCACAAAGGTGCCTGATTAGCTATTAAGGCCTGAGTGGTAAAAGCACCTCCCAGGTGGTTGCAGAGGGCTTAAGGACAAATTGCAATGGTTACTGATTGCCTTCTAGCACTAAGACTTTTCTACATCAGCAGTGATGTGCATTTCTATAGCAATTGGCCTATAGCTGACCCAAGCTATTGTTCTGTAGTACACAGGCATTTACCTTTCTTCCTCCTAGACACAGTGTTGTTAGCTAAACATACTTACTTAAATGGATTGAATGATTCCTGGTGAAAAAGTTGGAAGGGAGTTCCAAATATGCCTTAACTACCACAAAGTGATTTAGGAATACAAATTGTGTTATTTGTTATTTGGTTAAACACTGACTTTAGATGAACTAAATTTGCTTTTTACCTGTTTGTCACAGGAACTTCAGATAATCAGGAAAGAAAAGCAGGGGCCACATCTCAAAAAAAAAAAAAAAAAAAAAAAAAAAAAAAGATAAATGATCTTTCTAGTGGCAGAATGCCAGAGGATGGCTCCATGAATGTAGAATTTTATCCCTGAAAATCAGAGCAAACACTTGGCAAAGGCATCATAATGAGAAAAGTAGTCTTCATGGAAAATTGAATATTTACAGAGGAATACATCTTCAGTAATCATATTTTAAAAAAATAAAACAAAACAAAAACCAACAGCAGTAACCAAGGTTCTCTGCATGAAAAGGTGTGTAGGATGAATCTCTCCATATATGTAGAAAGTGGATTTATTATGATGTCTCACAAGCTGTGATATATTTATTCCAACAATGGTTGCCTACCAATGGGAATCTGAAGAGAACAGCATTTTTTTTTTTTAGTTTATCAGGATGGATATGTCAGCTGGTCATTATCATCAAAATTCCCCCCCAAAAAAAGGTAGGCTCTAATGGTAGTAAAGGAAGAAAATTGGTACCCAGAGCTGGGGTAAGTACCCAAAGAGGGAAAGCTTCCTCCTTCAATACCATTTATACATGTAGGCTACCACCAAAAGGTTGATCTGATTTTTCCTTTATGTGACTTTGTTCTGTTTTGTTTTTTGTTTTCAAAACAGGGTTTATCTCTGCAGGACTTAAACTCATTCTGTGGATTTGGCTGGCCTCAACCTAAGCAAAATCAGGCAGCCTCCTCTGTCCTGGGATTAAACATTTGCACTGCCACCAAGCAGTTAAAGGTAGATCTCATCATCTGTTTGCATACAAGGCGTCTGCATGGCTTTGGTAGCACTGGAATACATTATGCCAGACTGAAGTTTCTCAACTCCTAAATGGGAATTCATTCCAACTTGTCATGAGTTCAAACTGCTCCAATAACTCCTATTGTCCTTAAGACATTATCTTTCCTGCTACAGGACACCTGTGCCTTGATGATGAATGTCTCCTATCTAAATAGCAATGATTTGGGTATAGACAGGTTAACCACCCAGAAGTAAGGGAGGAAGTGCAGCAATGGGGTGCCTGAAGGCACATAGTATGTGCAATTTTGGAGTGCCTTTACCATTAGTGGAAGCAATTTCTGTTTTCCCTTTATACATACTAATAGATGTCCCCTTCCATTGCCGCACTTTTGTTTGACTACTTAAGTTTGGTGTATGAATAAAATGGAGCTTTCAGTATTGACTGAATCTGCCTGCCTGATATCATATTATGTCTCTGTCTTCCTTTCATCGATGATAGCTTGTCTTCCACTTGTCCACACTCACTGACTGAGGAATTGACATGGGACTGAGCTGCTGTTTCTGATTACAGTCCTACAAACTCCAGTCCACAACACTTTGTTCCACATGTGCTGGAGAATTGAGTTTGATCTGCAACTTAAAAATGCTGGAACTCACTCAGGCAGCATGAGCAATGCCGTGGCATATGCCATTATTCCACAACATAGCTTATTGTGCTGAGGATATGAATATACGTAATTATTACTTCAAATTCCATGCTTCTTCATATCCTCACTATTTGCCCATGGGTGCTTCAACTTGAAGTACTGCCTTCAAAATGGACTATGCAAAGATGCTATAAAATACCATGGCAAAGACATCGTTACCAAAAAAGAAACAGAACAAATTCTGTTGTATGTGTGTATCTGTAAACTGATTACCAGTTTTTAGACCATGACATTTGTGTGGAGATCATAAATCAACTTTGTGTGGTCCACATTTGGCCTACCACCACGACAACTATAGACTCATAAAATTGTCATTTTCCAGGGAGTCACATTGTAGAAAAAGTCTTGAGTCTTTCAAATGAAAATGTCTCTATGAAAGAAACATTGACTTCTTATATGACCACCTTATAGCAGAAACAGGAACCGAGTATATGGGAGTGCTTTAGAGATGGGAAAAATTCCATATTTAGCTTTCTTATTTTGTTTTGCATATATTTGCATTCTAAGCCTATTATGACCCTTGATATAGATTATTTAGTGTTTTCTTATTTGTTTTCATAAGTATTCAAACTGAATATATATGCTTTAAAATTTCATTAATTTTACTTTTGTATATTGTCTCTTCTTTTTAAGAATAGTATTACTGTGACCTCCTGTCTTAAATAGAACTCACATTATAGGTTAGTCTGTCCTAGGACATGAGAGATATCTGTCCACCTTGAATCCACAGTGCTGGCATTGTACTTTTGCTTGTCAACAGAAGTTAGTTCATTAGCTTGGCTCACTTATGATGAATGACTGAGCCTGATTGTTAGTGTAGCCAGACAACAGGCTCTGGTACTAAACTCCAGTAACAGAAGATGGTGCCCATCAAATGCAGGTTTTCTGCCTCAAAGTCCATTGTCTTCCAAATATGGGAAATAATATTTTCCCTTATCATTTAGTCTTTTAAAACTCACCGAATGTCTTGGAAGGGTTCTGTCTATTACTAGTAATGGAGAGAGCCAGGTTCACAGATGTAAGAGGTTTTCTATACAGTTAAGTGTAATTCTTCATGTTATTCATCCCATCATTCTAATGTCTAACTAAGTAAACTTGAAGACATGAAGCCAGGCATGGTGGCAGATGCCTTTAGTAATGGTTCTTAGAGAGCAGAGGTAGGAATTTCAGGATTTCCTAGTCACCAAAGATGAAAGTGGTCCCTGGGGTATGGTGTTCGTACCACAGTCAAAGTTAGTCTGTGACTGCTTCAGGACAGTGTCCATAAACTTGCTCAAAGCTCTGGCTCTTCAGGGCCATGGCACCAGCAAATGTTAGCTAATGTATTGACCCCACCTAATTACCTATTCTTACTTTTAATGAATTCTGTTAAAATAGAATGAAAGTTATTTTTACCATATCCATCTCTGTTTCCTAACCTTCTCATGTCTGCACCAACCCCAAAGTGGGGCAGGGACAAGGCCCAACCCCATGTGTTTAGGCTGAGTCTCTATCCATGGGGAATGGGCTCCTGAATCCATTCATACATCAGGGATACATCCTGATTCCACTGCCAGAGGTCCCTTAGACTTACTAGGCCTTCTAAATGAGATGCATGTTTAGGGGTTTTAGGTAAGTCATATTATGGATTCCCAACTGTCAGACTGGTGTGCATGAGCTCTGCATTGTTTTGCTTATGTGATTCTGTGGGTATCTCGAACCTGGTCTTGAACCCTGTACTTATCACTCCTCTGTCTCTGCAACTGGATTCCAGGAGTTCCACTTAGTGCTTAGCTGTGGGTGTCTGCTTCTTTTTCATTCAACTACTAGATGAAGGCTCTAGAATATCCTATAAGGTAGATATCAATCTCATTATATGGAAGGGCATTTAAGGTAGTCTCTCCACTATTGTTTATATTTTTATTTGGGGTGATCCTTGTAGACCTCTGGACATTTTCCTAGTGCAAGATTTCTCTTACCAGCTATTATATCTCCATCTAGTATGGTGTCTCTTTTGTTGCTCTCCTCTATTCTTTCCAAAACTCAGTCTTCTTGATGCCTCTTGTTCTCCTTTTCCATTCTCTTCTCCCCTTCTCTTTCTCCTAACTCTCCCTCCCCTCACCCAATGCTGCCAATTTTCTCAGGAGTATCTTGTCCCTTTCCACTACTATGGGGAAACAACGGCAGTCCTTTCAAGGTTGAAATCTGATCTGAGGTGAATCCAGGGGAGTGTCCCCCTTGACACCCTGAAGGTAGGGCTTGGAACAGTGCTACCAAACACTACCAGGACTTGAACATCCTCTCTCCAACTGCAGCTCAATATTAAGGAAGCTAAAGCTTTGCACAACCTGCTTTTTCTATCTCTCAAGGAACAGTTGCCGATGGTCTACAGGATGGTGGCTAAGGGAAACCTTGTAAACCACACCACCTACTAAAAGCGATCCCACCAACTCCTGAATCCTTCCTCTCCATATCATAAATGGGAAGAAGGAAGAAGCCATACTTAAACCAAGATATGCATAACCAGGGAGGCTGGGTTGTTGCGTGCGAACCCTAATGGCTTCTGTATCTATACAAAGAGTTTAGAATGTTTGGTAGTCATGGTTCAAACATGCCCTCAAGTTCTGTGTCTTTTCTGCTCATTTAGTACAGTAACTCAGGATTTGGTAGCCAATCAGAGCTTCAAGCATTGACATCAGTCATAGGGGAGGTTTCTTCCCAGTCTTACATGAGGTGCCTTTGGTACAGAGTGTGAAACCAGAAGGTGGAGAAGCTTGGGTTGATGTCTCTCTTGCTCCCATTATCTCTTTCCTCTCCCTATCTCCCTCCTCATGCTGTCTTTCTTTCTTTCTCTATCTCTCTGTCTCACTGTATTTCTCTCTCTCTCTCTCTCTCTCTCTCTCTCTCTCTCTCTCTCTCTCTCTCTCTCATATATCAGAATGGCTGACCCATTTGCCATTTATCTTGGGTGTAGTGAACTTAGTAAGAACGTGCTCCAAAAAAAAAAAAAAACAAACAAACAAAAAAAAAAAAAACATTTTGATTATTGAAATTAAAGAATAGTCTTTCATGAGCTCTCCTCTATCACTTCATATCAAGATGATAAAGAAATGATAGAGACAGGTTTACAGATATGAATAAGAAAAATTAAGGAACTTTCATTGCCAGGACCTATGTCAGGATTTTGACAAAATTCTGTAGTTCTTGCTACAAGAATAACTCAAAAGGCTAACATTCTTGGGAACAAGTATGAGCAAACACAAATCCATGCACTGGAACTACATAATTAAAATTAAATCAAATCTTACACCAAACATATTTTAATTGTGAATACACAATATTGTGAGCACACATTCCTGTAACCCTGCTACATAGGTGTTTAAAGACTTAACAGTTTCCTCCAATAAGAATTGCTTTATATAATACAAAGCAAATGTGTAGGATTGGAATTAGAGAAATCAATCTTCCCAATGAGGCCTATTATATTTTGCCAGTCATGAGTGAAAGGGCCTACATTGCAGGTCCTCTGCTAAAGAGACATCACCTGGAGAGTGCCAAGTCCCAGCTAGATCTGCGTGTCAGTGCAGAAGCATGCAGATATCAGCCCAGTATTTGTTGGCCCTGGCACTGGCCCTGGCCACTGGCCCCTGGTCCCTGGCCCCTAGCCCCTGGCCCTGGCCCTGGCCCTGGCCCTTCTGGACCAATTCAAATCTAAAAAATACCGAGAAACCATGGGATCAAGCTCCTTTAAAGGGCCGAGAATGAAGAGGGATTATTTTGTTTTCAAAAAAAAAGAAAAGGTTTGTGGTAGAGGCGATTAATTGTATTGTATCCATTCTAGGAATTAGAAAATTGAAACATAGAAAAAAGGTTTAATATACTCATCATTGTACTTGAATGGCATTATGATGCTTTCGTTTTCATACTTATGTCGCTATAGGCATGCTGTAGCTTGAGGGATGGGTAAATATGTAGAACCCAAAAGAAAGAGCCCTGCTTTATTTTTGTGAGAAACTCAGTGAGGCTGTAAGGTTAGTTCATCTTTAGGTATGCTCCTTTTAGCATGTGGGAGGGGCACTAGAATGTGACAGAATGTTGGTTCATAAATGTTGCCTGGCAACCCTGCTTGCATTCTGTATTCTGTTATCATGGGCCAAGTACCAGAGAGCAGATTTGAGAAAGTGTTATCAAGGGACATTACAGACTCCCATTTTAACTATCTCCTAAAATTTTCAATGACAGCATTTGATTCCCCTAACCAAGTCATAGCCAAATCTCTGGAAGTTTGCCTACAGCTTTTACTGGTCACCTAATTCTAGATTACCTAATTATCAGAGAACATTCAATTTCTTCTGTTTATGAATTCTATCTCTCCTAAGAATTAATACTATGGAAACAAAGATAATAAGACTCACGATTATTCATCAAAAGGTGAGTTAGTCATTGTTAACTTCCTTCAGGATGGTGATAATCCATTTGTTAGAGTAGACTTAGGGATTATTGGATTGCAGTCCATCTCTTTTGAGGCAGACTTCCAACATGAAATATATAGGATCTTCTAAAAACCCTGCATACACAATGACATTTCAGCATTTAAACATTTCAGGACTCTGCTCTCCATTTAAATATGGGATGAACCTGGGAGTTTCCCACAATCATATAGGAGTCAGTGAGAGTCAATTGTGTCGAGTATGGCAGACCCTTTCATCATCTGATTACGTTTTTATTTGATAATTAAAATAGGACATTAGATAATCCATGATCAGTGGATTCCACGATGTGGGCAGCAATTATTATGGAACATCTAAATATCAATTGTGTAGTTAAAATATTTAAATAAATCACGACAGCATCCTTTAAGAGCCTGGTTTAGAGCCACCTTAGGGAAGTGGATGATGTTACATGAACTCATTGTTTGATTATTTAACTATATAAAACAATGATTATATCATCTATGACATCTGGAATCTGGTGCCACAGATCATGTAATTACATAATTATAGTATTTAAATTGACAGTCTGTGTTAATACCCAAGATAATGCAAATAATTATAAAGATATGTAAACCAAAAATCCTCCATTCCATGAAGAGACCTGTAAAGCTTCCTCTTGTAGAGATAATGTGCAATATCATCACATTTTATGATACATTGATTCAATTGAGGATGATGACATCCTTCATGACTGGAGTCTGGCCATGCTTCCCTGCCAGTAAAATGCTACATCACCTGTTTATTGTGACAGTTTTCTATTACTGACTTATTTAATTCTTTAAATTATGTAAACGACAGACAGTGCCATCACCGATTACGGTTAGGGTGCAAATATCTGTCAGGGACAAGGTTAGGAATGATGTAGACATGGGCAGAGCATTTTCTGAATGATCTATGCATCTCCCATAGTAAAAAGGATGCTGGATGATTGAGTCCAGAAGATTGCTCAGGGCCATTCTAGAAGTACAAGTACTTCACCAAAGCCGGCATGGTGGTCTGGGTGTTGACTCCCTGCTCTTCCTCCACATCTTCCCATCGGTTGTGATCTACCATGAGAAGAAGGAGTGGCACTAGGAGGTCGGCACCAACTCCGAGACCTGGCAAAAGCATGACGACCGAGAACAGGGAAGAACATCTCTCTCTCAGATATGCCCTAGCTGCAGCCATCTTTTCAGCTGATAGCAACATCTTGGTTACTACTTGTAAGCCAGGAATGGGCCCATTATCTCAGATCCTGCAGCACCACAACAGAGATTCAGGCGCTTTTGACGATGTCAGGCCAACAGAATTCATCAGGCAAGACAGTATGATTATCTGATGATTAACTGATGGCATTTCAAAAATGCTTGATGACAGCATACAGTTTCTTATCTGGCAAGTCTGCCCAGGAATTGATGATACAAAAAATGGTCAACGGCTTACATATTTAAAAATGTAATTATTAAATACTTTCATTATAAAATCTGTGATCCCTGAAGTTTGGCGCCACCTTGTGTGACTCAAGTGTGACAGACGATCTAACTATCTGATTATTTCATTATTGAAATCTGTCTTTTTCTACTCCAGGAAGAGTGGGGTCTGGATCCACCTTGCTGGTGTTAAATTGTATCTTGTGAATTCTTTCTTTCTTTCTCTCTTCCTTCCTTCCTTCCTTCCTTCCTTCCTTCCTTCCTTCCTTTCTTTCTTTATTCTTTCTTTCTTCCTTCCTTTCTTTTTGTAAATCAATTTTGACATCATTTTGTTATCTGTCTAGGGGTGAATTTTGAGAAACTATTTCTTTATTCGTTCATTTTTGGTTCAGATCTATGATTAAAACTCAATGTCTCTTCAGTATTGAGTAATCATTTAGGCTTCACGTATAAAACACCATCCACTTGTTTAATGTTTGTTCATTTAATTATGAAAATCTGCCATTATGTATTCAGTGATCACTGGAGTTTCGAGCCTCCTTAGGGGAGACCATTGTACCAGACCATCACGTCATCTAATACTACAGTTACTTCTTTAACTGTTAAACTAGGAAATTAAGTAATAATTCATTATTTAATTGACGTATTTAAAATACATGTAATGTTATGGACCATAAGTCCCTTTTGGAGTCAGATTTTGGGAGTTCATGATGTAATATCATCTCATTACTTCATCATTTAGATATGTAAATAGATCTTTACATCAGAGATAGGTTTAAGACTTTGGTGCCATCTCGTCAGTGTTAATATAAAAGGCCCACTAATTAATTATCAACTTAATTTTTTAAAAACATCATTATTCCAGGAAGAGATCAGTCTGACTACTCCATGTGGGATTTAAGTATGCACCACCATGTCATTTTTCAATCATTTTTCATTTTATATTAATTATTTAATTCGATGAAGATGTTGTTCTTCTTGACTGGAGTCGAGCCATTCCTCCATGGGAGTTCATCACGTGGCATGATTTAATTATCTAAGTACTACTTCATTGACGATCACTGGAATTTTGTTCCATCTTTTGAAAGTGAAGTATGGAGGACTATCCAATTATTAACATATTTGATTGCGTAAGTAATGATGGTGTCATCCGTCATTTGGATGCTGTGGGATTGACACAGCAGGAGATAGGTACCAGAAGCAGTGCCCAGAGAATGGGGGGATACTGCCTTATACAGTGATTACTGATTACGTAATAGTAGATTTTTAACAATCGAATGATTACACGATTTTAAAAAACTGTACTGATTCGCATCATCACTTTCTGAGAGGTTGCAACAGAACTGACCCATGAAGGACACAGTGACCACTGCTTTTAAAAATGGAATAACTGAATAATTGCCTGATCAGGGAATCTCATCTAATGAACTCTGTCGGGCTGATAACATGATACACCACCAACAATAAATCACTCAAAATAACCATATTAGAAAGCGGGGTACAGAACTTTAAAGAGAACAGTCAACTGAGGAATCCAAAATGACTGAAAGAAACATAAGACACTGCTCAAAATCCTTAATCATCGGCCTAATGCAAATCTAAACAATTCTGAGAAACCATGGGATCAAGCTCCTCCAAAGGGAAGAGGATTAATAGGAGTTTATTTTATTTTCAATAAGGGGAAAAGGATTATGGTAGAGGCGATTAATTGTATTGTTTCCATCCTAGAAATTAGAAAATTGAAGCATAGAAAACAGTTTTAAAATACTCATCATTGTAGTTGAATGGCACAATGATGCTTTCGTTTCATGCTTATGTCACTTTAGGCGAGTTGTAGCTTGAGAGACTGGTAAATATGTAGAACTCAAAAGAAAAAGCCCTGCTTTGTTTTTGTGAGAAACTCAGTGAGGCTGTAAGGTTAGTTCATAGGTGGGTATACTCCTTTTAGCATGGGGGAGGGGCACTAGAATGTGACAGAATGTTGGTTCATAAATGTTGCCTGGCAACCCTGCTTGCATTCTGTATCCTGGTATCATGGGGCAAGGACCAGAGAGCAGCTTCAAGAAAGTGTTATCATGGGACATTACAGTCTCCCAAGGTAACTATCTCCTAAAACTTTTAATGACAGCATTTGATTCGCCTAAACAAGTCATAGCCACACCTCTGGAAGTGTGCCTACAGCTTTTACTGGTTACCAAATTCAAGATTACCTAGTCCTCAGAGAACTTAGTCTGTGGAGAAAACATTCAAAGTCTTCTGCTTATGAATACTCTCTCTCTCCTAAGAAGTAAAACTATGGAACAAAAGATAATAAGACTCACAATTATTCATCAAAAGGCGAGTTTGCCATTGTTGACTTCCATCAGGAAGGTGATAATCCATTTGTTACAGTAGACTTAGTGATTATTGGATTTCATTCCATCTCTTTTGAGGCAGCTGCCCAACATTAAATATGTGATATCTTCTAAACCCTGCATACACAATGACAGTTCAGCATTTAAACATGTTACTACTGTGCTCTGCGATTAAATAAGGGATGAACCTGGGAGTTTCCCACAATCATGTGGGAGTCAACTGAGATGAAATTGTGTGGAGTATGGCAGACCATTTCATCCTCTGATTATGTTGTTATTTGATTATTAAAATAGGAAATTAGATAATCCATGATCAGTGGATTGTGGTGACACGATGTGGGAGGCAATTATTATAGACCATCTCAATATCAATTATGTAGTAAAAATATTTAAATTAATCACGACAGCATCGTTCATGAGCCTGGTTTGGAGCCACCTTAGGGAAGTGGATGATGATACATGGACCCATTATTAGATTATTTAATTATAAAAAACAATGGTTATATTGTCCATGACACCTGGAATCTGGTGCCACAGATCATCTAATCAAATAATTAATATATTTAAATTGACAATCTGTGCTAATCCCCAAGATAATGTAAATATTTGTATCGTTATATAAACAACAATCCTGCATTCCATGCAGAGAACTGTAAAGCTCCCTCTTGTGGAGTTAATGTAAAATATCATCACATTTTATGATTCATTGACTCAATTGATGATGATGACATCCTTCATGACTGGAGTCTGGCCATGCTTCCCTGCCAGTATAATGCTACATCACCTCTTTATTGTGACAGTTAGCTATTACTGACTTATTTAATTCTTTAAATTATGTAAACGACAGACAGTGCCATCACCGATTACGGTTAGGGTGCAAACATCTGTCACGGTCAAGGTTAGGAAAGTTGTAGACATGGGCAGAGCATTTTCTGAACGATCTGTGCATCTCCTAGAGTACAAGGGATGCTGGGTGATTGAGTCCAGAATGTTGCACGGTGCCAACCGAAAAGTACAAGGACTTCACCAAGGCCGGCACGGTGGTCTGTATGTTGACTCCCTGCTCTTCCTCCACATCTTCCCATCGGTTGTGATCTACCATGAGAAGAAGGAGTGGCACTAGGAGGTCGGCACCATCTCCGAGACCTGGCAAAAGCATGACGACCGAGAACAGGGAAGAACATCGCTCTCTCAGATATGCCCTAGCTGCAGCCATCTTTTCAGCTGATAGCAACATCTTGGTTACTACTTGTAAGCCAGGAATGGGCCCATTATCTCAGATCCTGCAGCACCACAACAGAGATTCAGGCGCTTTTGACGATGTCAGGCCAACAGAATTCATCAGGCAAGACAGTATGATTATCTGATGATTAACTGATGGCATTTCAAAAATGCTTGATGACAGCATACAGTTTCTTATCTGGCAAGTCTGCCCAGGAATTGATGATACAAAAAATGGTCAACGGCTTACATATTTAAAGATGTAATTATTAAATACTTTCATTATAAAATCTGTGATCCCTGAAGTTTGGCGCCACCTTGTGTGACTCAAGTGTGACAGACGATCTAACTATCTGATTATTTCATTATTGAAATCTGTCTTTTTCTACTCCAGGAAGAGTGGGGTCTGGATCCACCTTGCTGGTGTTAAATTGTATCTTGTGAATTCTTTCTTTCTTTCTCTCTTCCTTCCTTCCTTCCTTCCTTCCTTCCTTCCTTCCTTCCTTCCTTTCTTTCTTTATTCTTTCTTTCTTCCTTCCTTTCTTTTTGTAAATCAATTTTGACATCATTTTGTTATCTGTCTAGGGGTGAATTTTGAGAAACTATTTCTTTATTCGTTCATTTTTGGTTCAGATCTATGATTAAAACTCAATGTCTCTTCAGTATTGAGTAATCATTTAGGCTTCACGTATAAAACACCATCCACTTGTTTAATGTTTGTTCATTTAATTATGAAAATCTGCCATTATGTATTCAGTGATCACTGGAGTTTCGAGCCTCCTTAGGGGAGACCATTGTACCAGACCATCACGTCATCTAATACTACAGTTACTTCTTTAACTGTTAAACTAGGAAATTAAGTAATAATTCATTATTTAATTGACGTATTTAAAATACATGTAATGTTATGGACCATAAGTCCCTTTTGGAGTCAGATTTTGGGAGTTCATGATGTAATATCATCTCATTACTTCATCATTTAGATATGTAAATAGATCTTTACATCAGAGATAGGTTTAAGACTTTGGTGCCATCTCGTCAGTGTTAATATAAAAGGCCCACTAATTAATTATCAACTTAATTTTTTAAAAACATCATTATTCCAGGAAGAGATCAGTCTGACTACTCCATGTGGGATTTAAGTATGCACCACCATGTCATTTTTCAATCATTTTTCATTTTATATTAATTATTTAATTCGATGAAGATGTTGTTCTTCTTGACTGGAGTCGAGCCATTCCTCCATGGGAGTTCATCACGTGGCATGATTTAATTATCTAAGTACTACTTCATTGACGATCACTGGAATTTTGTTCCATCTTTTGAAAGTGAAGTATGGAGGACTATCCAATTATTAACATATTTGATTGCGTAAGTAATGATGGTGTCATCCGTCATTTGGATGCTGTGGGATTGACACAGCAGGAGATAGGTACCAGAAGCAGTGCCCAGAGAATGGGGGGATACTGCCTTATACAGTGATTACTGATTACGTAATAGTAGATTTTTAACAATCGAATGATTACACGATTTTAAAAAACTGTACTGATTCGCATCATCACTTTCTGAGAGGTTGCAACAGAACTGACCCATGAAGGACACAGTGACCACTGCTTTTAAAAATGGAATAACTGAATAATTGCCTGATCAGGGAATCTCATCTAATGAACTCTGTCGGGCTGATAACATGATACACCACCAACAATAAATCACTCAAAATAACCATATTAGAAAGCGGGGTACAGAACTTTAAAGAGAACAGTCAACTGAGGAATCCAAAATGACTGAAAGAAACATAAGACACTGCTCAAAATCCTTAATCATCGGCCTAATGCAAATCTAAACAATTCTGAGAAACCATGGGATCAAGCTCCTCCAAAGGGAAGAGGATTAATAGGAGTTTATTTTATTTTCAATAAGGGGAAAAGGATTATGGTAGAGGCGATTAATTGTATTGTTTCCATCCTAGAAATTAGAAAATTGAAGCATAGAAAACAGTTTTAAAATACTCATCATTGTAGTTGAATGGCACAATGATGCTTTCGTTTTCATGCTTATGTCACTTTAGGCGAGTTGTAGCTTGAGAGACTGGTAAATATGTAGAACTCAAAAGAAAAAGCCCTGCTTTGTTTTTGTGAGAAACTCAGTGAGGCTGTAAGGTTAGTTCATAGGTGGGTATACTCCTTTTAGCATGGGGGAGGGGCACTAGAATGTGACAGAATGTTGGTTCATAAATGTTGCCTGGCAACCCTGCTTGCATTCTGTATCCTGGTATCATGGGGCAAGGACCAGAGAGCAGCTTCAAGAAAGTGTTATCATGGGACATTACAGTCTCCCAAGGTAACTATCTCCTAAAACTTTTAATGACAGCATTTGATTCGCCTAAACAAGTCATAGCCACACCTCTGGAAGTGTGCCTACAGCTTTTACTGGTTACCAAATTCAAGATTACCTAGTCCTCAGAGAACTTAGTCTGTGGAGAAAACATTCAAAGTCTTCTGCTTATGAATACTCTCTCTCTCCTAAGAAGTAAAACTATGGAACAAAAGATAATAAGACTCACAATTATTCATCAAAAGGCGAGTTTGCCATTGTTGACTTCCATCAGGAAGGTGATAATCCATTTGTTACAGTAGACTTAGTGATTATTGGATTTCATTCCATCTCTTTTGAGGCAGCTGCCCAACATTAAATATGTGATATCTTCTAAACCCTGCATACACAATGACAGTTCAGCATTTAAACATGTTACTACTGTGCTCTGCGATTAAATAAGGGATGAACCTGGGAGTTTCCCACAATCATGTGGGAGTCAACTGAGATGAAATTGTGTGGAGTATGGCAGACCATTTCATCCTCTGATTATGTTGTTATTTGATTATTAAAATAGGAAATTAGATAATCCATGATCAGTGGATTGTGGTGACACGATGTGGGAGGCAATTATTATAGACCATCTCAATATCAATTATGTAGTAAAAATATTTAAATTAATCACGACAGCATCGTTCATGAGCCTGGTTTGGAGCCACCTTAGGGAAGTGGATGATGATACATGGACCCATTATTAGATTATTTAATTATAAAAAACAATGGTTATATTGTCCATGACACCTGGAATCTGGTGCCACAGATCATCTAATCAAATAATTAATATATTTAAATTGACAATCTGTGCTAATCCCCAAGATAATGTAAATATTTGTATCGTTATATAAACAACAATCCTGCATTCCATGCAGAGAACTGTAAAGCTCCCTCTTGTGGAGTTAATGTAAAATATCATCACATTTTATGATTCATTGACTCAATTGATGATGATGACATCCTTCATGACTGGAGTCTGGCCATGCTTCCCTGCCAGTATAATGCTACATCACCTCTTTATTGTGACAGTTAGCTATTACTGACTTATTTAATTCTTTAAATTATGTAAACGACAGACAGTGCCATCACCGATTACGGTTAGGGTGCAAACATCTGTCACGGTCAAGGTTAGGAAAGTTGTAGACATGGGCAGAGCATTTTCTGAACGATCTGTGCATCTCCTAGAGTACAAGGGATGCTGGGTGATTGAGTCCAGAATGTTGCACGGTGCCAACCGAAAAGTACAAGGACTTCACCAAGGCCGGCACGGTGGTCTGTATGTTGACTCCCTGCTCTTCCTCCACATCTTCCCATCGGTTGTGATCTACCATGAGAAGAAGGAGTGGCACTAGGAGGTCGGCACCATCTCCGAGACCTGGCAAAAGCATGACGACCGAGAACAGGGAAGAACATCGCTCTCTCAGATATGCCCTAGCTGCAGCCATCTTTTCAGCTGATAGCAACATCTTGGTTACTACTTGTAAGCCAGGAATGGGCCCATTATCTCAGATCCTGCAGCACCACAACAGAGATTCAGGCGCTTTTGACGATGTCAGGCCAACAGAATTCATCAGGCAAGACAGTATGATTATCTGATGATTAACTGATGGCATTTCAAAAATGCTTGATGACAGCATACAGTTTCTTATCTGGCAAGTCTGCCCAGGAATTGATGATACAAAAAATGGTCAACGGCTTACATATTTAAAGATGTAATTATTAAATACTTTCATTATAAAATCTGTGATCCCTGAAGTTTGGCGCCACCTTGTGTGACTCAAGTGTGACAGACGATCTAACTATCTGATTATTTCATTATTGAAATCTGTCTTTTTCTACTCCAGGAAGAGTGGGGTCTGGATCCACCTTGCTGGTGTTAAATTGTATCTTGTGAATTCTTTCTTTCTTTCTCTCTTCCTTCCTTCCTTCCTTCCTTCCTTCCTTCCTTCCTTCCTTCCTTTCTTTCTTTATTCTTTCTTTCTTCCTTCCTTTCTTTTTGTAAATCAATTTTGACATCATTTTGTTATCTGTCTAGGGGTGAATTTTGAGAAACTATTTCTTTATTCGTTCATTTTTGGTTCAGATCTATGATTAAAACTCAATGTCTCTTCAGTATTGAGTAATCATTTAGGCTTCACGTATAAAACACCATCCACTTGTTTAATGTTTGTTCATTTAATTATGAAAATCTGCCATTATGTATTCAGTGATCACTGGAGTTTCGAGCCTCCTTAGGGGAGACCATTGTACCAGACCATCACGTCATCTAATACTACAGTTACTTCTTTAACTGTTAAACTAGGAAATTAAGTAATAATTCATTATTTAATTGACGTATTTAAAATACATGTAATGTTATGGACCATAAGTCCCTTTTGGAGTCAGATTTTGGGAGTTCATGATGTAATATCATCTCATTACTTCATCATTTAGATATGTAAATAGATCTTTACATCAGAGATAGGTTTAAGACTTTGGTGCCATCTCGTCAGTGTTAATATAAAAGGCCCACTAATTAATTATCAACTTAATTTTTTTAAAAACATCATTATTCCAGGAAGAGATCAGTCTGACTACTCCATGTGGGATTTAAGTATGCACCACCATGTCATTTTTCAATCATTTTTCATTTTATATTAATTATTTAATTCGATGAAGATGTTGTTCTTCTTGACTGGAGTCGAGCCATTCCTCCATGGGAGTTCATCACGTGGCATGATTTAATTATCTAAGTACTACTTCATTGACGATCACTGGAATTTTGTTCCATCTTTTGAAAGTGAAGTATGGAGGACTATCCAATTATTAACATATTTGATTGCGTAAGTAATGATGGTGTCATCCGTCATTTGGATGCTGTGGGATTGACACAGCAGGAGATAGGTACCAGAAGCAGTGCCCAGAGAATGGGGGGGATACTGCCTTATACAGTGATTACTGATTACGTAATAGTAGATTTTTAACAATCGAATGATTACACGATTTTAAAAAACTGTACTGATTCGCATCATCACTTTCTGAGAGGTTGCAACAGAACTGACCCATGAAGGACACAGTGACCACTGCTTTTAAAAATGGAATAACTGAATAATTGCCTGATCAGGGAATCTCATCTAATGAACTCTGTCGGGCTGATAACATGATACACCACCAACAATAAATCACTCAAAATAACCATATTAGAAAGCGGGGTACAGAACTTTAAAGAGAACAGTCAACTGAGGAATCCAAAATGACTGAAAGAAACATAAGACACTGCTCAAAATCCTTAATCATCGGCCTAATGCAAATCTAAACAATTCTGAGAAACCATGGGATCAAGCTCCTCCAAAGGGAAGAGGATTAATAGGAGTTTATTTTATTTTCAATAAGGGGAAAAGGATTATGGTAGAGGCGATTAATTGTATTGTTTCCATCCTAGAAATTAGAAAATTGAAGCATAGAAAACAGTTTTAAAATACTCATCATTGTAGTTGAATGGCACAATGATGCTTTCGTTTTCATGCTTATGTCACTTTAGGCGAGTTGTAGCTTGAGAGACTGGTAAATATGTAGAACTCAAAAGAAAAAGCCCTGCTTTGTTTTTGTGAGAAACTCAGTGAGGCTGTAAGGTTAGTTCATAGGTGGGTATACTCCTTTTAGCATGGGGGAGGGGCACTAGAATGTGACAGAATGTTGGTTCATAAATGTTGCCTGGCAACCCTGCTTGCATTCTGTATCCTGGTATCATGGGGCAAGGACCAGAGAGCAGCTTCAAGAAAGTGTTATCATGGGACATTACAGTCTCCCAAGGTAACTATCTCCTAAAACTTTTAATGACAGCATTTGATTCGCCTAAACAAGTCATAGCCACACCTCTGGAAGTGTGCCTACAGCTTTTACTGGTTACCAAATTCAAGATTACCTAGTCCTCAGAGAACTTAGTCTGTGGAGAAAACATTCAAAGTCTTCTGCTTATGAATACTCTCTCTCTCCTAAGAAGTAAAACTATGGAACAAAAGATAATAAGACTCACAATTATTCATCAAAAGGCGAGTTTGCCATTGTTGACTTCCATCAGGAAGGTGATAATCCATTTGTTACAGTAGACTTAGTGATTATTGGATTTCATTCCATCTCTTTTGAGGCAGCTGCCCAACATTAAATATGTGATATCTTCTAAACCCTGCATACACAATGACAGTTCAGCATTTAAACATGTTACTACTGTGCTCTGCGATTAAATAAGGGATGAACCTGGGAGTTTCCCACAATCATGTGGGAGTCAACTGAGATGAAATTGTGTGGAGTATGGCAGACCATTTCATCCTCTGATTATGTTGTTATTTGATTATTAAAATAGGAAATTAGATAATCCATGATCAGTGGATTGTGGTGACACGATGTGGGAGGCAATTATTATAGACCATCTCAATATCAATTATGTAGTAAAAATATTTAAATTAATCACGACAGCATCGTTCATGAGCCTGGTTTGGAGCCACCTTAGGGAAGTGGATGATGATACATGGACCCATTATTAGATTATTTAATTATAAAAAACAATGGTTATATTGTCCATGACACCTGGAATCTGGTGCCACAGATCATCTAATCAAATAATTAATATATTTAAATTGACAATCTGTGCTAATCCCCAAGATAATGTAAATATTTGTATCGTTATATAAACAACAATCCTGCATTCCATGCAGAGAACTGTAAAGCTCCCTCTTGTGGAGTTAATGTAAAATATCATCACATTTTATGATTCATTGACTCAATTGATGATGATGACATCCTTCATGACTGGAGTCTGGCCATGCTTCCCTGCCAGTATAATGCTACATCACCTCTTTATTGTGACAGTTAGCTATTACTGACTTATTTAATTCTTTAAATTATGTAAACGACAGACAGTGCCATCACCGATTACGGTTAGGGTGCAAACATCTGTCACGGTCAAGGTTAGGAAAGTTGTAGACATGGGCAGAGCATTTTCTGAACGATCTGTGCATCTCCTAGAGTACAAGGGATGCTGGGTGATTGAGTCCAGAATGTTGCACGGTGCCAACCGAAAAGTACAAGGACTTCACCAAGGCCGGCACGGTGGTCTGTATGTTGACTCCCTGCTCTTCCTCCACATCTTCCCATCGGTTGTGATCTACCATGAGAAGAAGGAGTGGCACTAGGAGGTCGGCACCATCTCCGAGACCTGGCAAAAGCATGACGACCGAGAACAGGGAAGAACATCGCTCTCTCAGATATGCCCTAGCTGCAGCCATCTTTTCAGCTGATAGCAACATCTTGGTTACTACTTGTAAGCCAGGAATGGGCCCATTATCTCAGATCCTGCAGCACCACAACAGAGATTCAGGCGCTTTTGACGATGTCAGGCCAACAGAATTCATCAGGCAAGACAGTATGATTATCTGATGATTAACTGATGGCATTTCAAAAATGCTTGATGACAGCATACAGTTTCTTATCTGGCAAGTCTGCCCAGGAATTGATGATACAAAAAATGGTCAACGGCTTACATATTTAAAGATGTAATTATTAAATACTTTCATTATAAAATCTGTGATCCCTGAAGTTTGGCGCCACCTTGTGTGACTCAAGTGTGACAGACGATCTAACTATCTGATTATTTCATTATTGAAATCTGTCTTTTTCTACTCCAGGAAGAGTGGGGTCTGGATCCACCTTGCTGGTGTTAAATTGTATCTTGTGAATTCTTTCTTTCTTTCTCTCTTCCTTCCTTCCTTCCTTCCTTCCTTCCTTCCTTCCTTCCTTCCTTTCTTTCTTTATTCTTTCTTTCTTCCTTCCTTTCTTTTTGTAAATCAATTTTGACATCATTTTGTTATCTGTCTAGGGGTGAATTTTGAGAAACTATTTCTTTATTCGTTCATTTTTGGTTCAGATCTATGATTAAAACTCAATGTCTCTTCAGTATTGAGTAATCATTTAGGCTTCACGTATAAAACACCATCCACTTGTTTAATGTTTGTTCATTTAATTATGAAAATCTGCCATTATGTATTCAGTGATCACTGGAGTTTCGAGCCTCCTTAGGGGAGACCATTGTACCAGACCATCACGTCATCTAATACTACAGTTACTTCTTTAACTGTTAAACTAGGAAATTAAGTAATAATTCATTATTTAATTGACGTATTTAAAATACATGTAATGTTATGGACCATAAGTCCCTTTTGGAGTCAGATTTTGGGAGTTCATGATGTAATATCATCTCATTACTTCATCATTTAGATATGTAAATAGATCTTTACATCAGAGATAGGTTTAAGACTTTGGTGCCATCTCGTCAGTGTTAATATAAAAGGCCCACTAATTAATTATCAACTTAATTTTTTAAAAACATCATTATTCCAGGAAGAGATCAGTCTGACTACTCCATGTGGGATTTAAGTATGCACCACCATGTCATTTTTCAATCATTTTTCATTTTATATTAATTATTTAATTCGATGAAGATGTTGTTCTTCTTGACTGGAGTCGAGCCATTCCTCCATGGGAGTTCATCACGTGGCATGATTTAATTATCTAAGTACTACTTCATTGACGATCACTGGAATTTTGTTCCATCTTTTGAAAGTGAAGTATGGAGGACTATCCAATTATTAACATATTTGATTGCGTAAGTAATGATGGTGTCATCCGTCATTTGGATGCTGTGGGATTGACACAGCAGGAGATAGGTACCAGAAGCAGTGCCCAGAGAATGGGGGGATACTGCCTTATACAGTGATTACTGATTACGTAATAGTAGATTTTTAACAATCGAATGATTACACGATTTTAAAAAACTGTACTGATTCGCATCATCACTTTCTGAGAGGTTGCAACAGAACTGACCCATGAAGGACACAGTGACCACTGCTTTTAAAAATGGAATAACTGAATAATTGCCTGATCAGGGAATCTCATCTAATGAACTCTGTCGGGCTGATAACATGATACACCACCAACAATAAATCACTCAAAATAACCATATTAGAAAGCGGGGTACAGAACTTTAAAGAGAACAGTCAACTGAGGAATCCAAAATGACTGAAAGAAACATAAGACACTGCTCAAAATCCTTAATCATCGGCCTAATGCAAATCTAAACAATTCTGAGAAACCATGGGATCAAGCTCCTCCAAAGGGAAGAGGATTAATAGGAGTTTATTTTATTTTCAATAAGGGGAAAAGGATTATGGTAGAGGCGATTAATTGTATTGTTTCCATCCTAGAAATTAGAAAATTGAAGCATAGAAAACAGTTTTAAAATACTCATCATTGTAGTTGAATGGCACAATGATGCTTTCGTTTTCATGCTTATGTCACTTTAGGCGAGTTGTAGCTTGAGAGACTGGTAAATATGTAGAACTCAAAAGAAAAAGCCCTGCTTTGTTTTTGTGAGAAACTCAGTGAGGCTGTAAGGTTAGTTCATAGGTGGGTATACTCCTTTTAGCATGGGGGAGGGGCACTAGAATGTGACAGAATGTTGGTTCATAAATGTTGCCTGGCAACCCTGCTTGCATTCTGTATCCTGGTATCATGGGGCAAGGACCAGAGAGCAGCTTCAAGAAAGTGTTATCATGGGACATTACAGTCTCCCAAGGTAACTATCTCCTAAAACTTTTAATGACAGCATTTGATTCGCCTAAACAAGTCATAGCCACACCTCTGGAAGTGTGCCTACAGCTTTTACTGGTTACCAAATTCAAGATTACCTAGTCCTCAGAGAACTTAGTCTGTGGAGAAAACATTCAAAGTCTTCTGCTTATGAATACTCTCTCTCTCCTAAGAAGTAAAACTATGGAACAAAAGATAATAAGACTCACAATTATTCATCAAAAGGCGAGTTTGCCATTGTTGACTTCCATCAGGAAGGTGATAATCCATTTGTTACAGTAGACTTAGTGATTATTGGATTTCATTCCATCTCTTTTGAGGCAGCTGCCCAACATTAAATATGTGATATCTTCTAAACCCTGCATACACAATGACAGTTCAGCATTTAAACATGTTACTACTGTGCTCTGCGATTAAATAAGGGATGAACCTGGGAGTTTCCCACAATCATGTGGGAGTCAACTGAGATGAAATTGTGTGGAGTATGGCAGACCATTTCATCCTCTGATTATGTTGTTATTTGATTATTAAAATAGGAAATTAGATAATCCATGATCAGTGGATTGTGGTGACACGATGTGGGAGGCAATTATTATAGACCATCTCAATATCAATTATGTAGTAAAAATATTTAAATTAATCACGACAGCATCGTTCATGAGCCTGGTTTGGAGCCACCTTAGGGAAGTGGATGATGATACATGGACCCATTATTAGATTATTTAATTATAAAAAACAATGGTTATATTGTCCATGACACCTGGAATCTGGTGCCACAGATCATCTAATCAAATAATTAATATATTTAAATTGACAATCTGTGCTAATCCCCAAGATAATGTAAATATTTGTATCGTTATATAAACAACAATCCTGCATTCCATGCAGAGAACTGTAAAGCTCCCTCTTGTGGAGTTAATGTAAAATATCATCACATTTTATGATTCATTGACTCAATTGATGATGATGACATCCTTCATGACTGGAGTCTGGCCATGCTTCCCTGCCAGTATAATGCTACATCACCTCTTTATTGTGACAGTTAGCTATTACTGACTTATTTAATTCTTTAAATTATGTAAACGACAGACAGTGCCATCACCGATTACGGTTAGGGTGCAAACATCTGTCACGGTCAAGGTTAGGAAAGTTGTAGACATGGGCAGAGCATTTTCTGAACGATCTGTGCATCTCCTAGAGTACAAGGGATGCTGGGTGATTGAGTCCAGAATGTTGCACGGTGCCAACCGAAAAGTACAAGGACTTCACCAAGGCCGGCACGGTGGTCTGTATGTTGACTCCCTGCTCTTCCTCCACATCTTCCCATCGGTTGTGATCTACCATGAGAAGAAGGAGTGGCACTAGGAGGTCGGCACCATCTCCGAGACCTGGCAAAAGCATGACGACCGAGAACAGGGAAGAACATCGCTCTCTCAGATATGCCCTAGCTGCAGCCATCTTTTCAGCTGATAGCAACATCTTGGTTACTACTTGTAAGCCAGGAATGGGCCCATTATCTCAGATCCTGCAGCACCACAACAGAGATTCAGGCGCTTTTGACGATGTCAGGCCAACAGAATTCATCAGGCAAGACAGTATGATTATCTGATGATTAACTGATGGCATTTCAAAAATGCTTGATGACAGCATACAGTTTCTTATCTGGCAAGTCTGCCCAGGAATTGATGATACAAAAAATGGTCAACGGCTTACATATTTAAAGATGTAATTATTAAATACTTTCATTATAAAATCTGTGATCCCTGAAGTTTGGCGCCACCTTGTGTGACTCAAGTGTGACAGACGATCTAACTATCTGATTATTTCATTATTGAAATCTGTCTTTTTCTACTCCAGGAAGAGTGGGGTCTGGATCCACCTTGCTGGTGTTAAATTGTATCTTGTGAATTCTTTCTTTCTTTCTCTCTTCCTTCCTTCCTTCCTTCCTTCCTTCCTTCCTTCCTTCCTTCCTTTCTTTCTTTATTCTTTCTTTCTTCCTTCCTTTCTTTTTGTAAATCAATTTTGACATCATTTTGTTATCTGTCTAGGGGTGAATTTTGAGAAACTATTTCTTTATTCGTTCATTTTTGGTTCAGATCTATGATTAAAACTCAATGTCTCTTCAGTATTGAGTAATCATTTAGGCTTCACGTATAAAACACCATCCACTTGTTTAATGTTTGTTCATTTAATTATGAAAATCTGCCATTATGTATTCAGTGATCACTGGAGTTTCGAGCCTCCTTAGGGGAGACCATTGTACCAGACCATCACGTCATCTAATACTACAGTTACTTCTTTAACTGTTAAACTAGGAAATTAAGTAATAATTCATTATTTAATTGACGTATTTAAAATACATGTAATGTTATGGACCATAAGTCCCTTTTGGAGTCAGATTTTGGGAGTTCATGATGTAATATCATCTCATTACTTCATCATTTAGATATGTAAATAGATCTTTACATCAGAGATAGGTTTAAGACTTTGGTGCCATCTCGTCAGTGTTAATATAAAAGGCCCACTAATTAATTATCAACTTAATTTTTTAAAAACATCATTATTCCAGGAAGAGATCAGTCTGACTACTCCATGTGGGATTTAAGTATGCACCACCATGTCATTTTTCAATCATTTTTCATTTTATATTAATTATTTAATTCGATGAAGATGTTGTTCTTCTTGACTGGAGTCGAGCCATTCCTCCATGGGAGTTCATCACGTGGCATGATTTAATTATCTAAGTACTACTTCATTGACGATCACTGGAATTTTGTTCCATCTTTTGAAAGTGAAGTATGGAGGACTATCCAATTATTAACATATTTGATTGCGTAAGTAATGATGGTGTCATCCGTCATTTGGATGCTGTGGGATTGACACAGCAGGAGATAGGTACCAGAAGCAGTGCCCAGAGAATGGGGGGATACTGCCTTATACAGTGATTACTGATTACGTAATAGTAGATTTTTAACAATCGAATGATTACACGATTTTAAAAAACTGTACTGATTCGCATCATCACTTTCTGAGAGGTTGCAACAGAACTGACCCATGAAGGACACAGTGACCACTGCTTTTAAAAATGGAATAACTGAATAATTGCCTGATCAGGGAATCTCATCTAATGAACTCTGTCGGGCTGATAACATGATACACCACCAACAATAAATCACTCAAAATAACCATATTAGAAAGCGGGGTACAGAACTTTAAAGAGAACAGTCAACTGAGGAATCCAAAATGACTGAAAGAAACATAAGACACTGCTCAAAATCCTTAATCATCGGCCTAATGCAAATCTAAACAATTCTGAGAAACCATGGGATCAAGCTCCTCCAAAGGGAAGAGGATTAATAGGAGTTTATTTTATTTTCAATAAGGGGAAAAGGATTATGGTAGAGGCGATTAATTGTATTGTTTCCATCCTAGAAATTAGAAAATTGAAGCATAGAAAACAGTTTTAAAATACTCATCATTGTAGTTGAATGGCACAATGATGCTTTCGTTTTCATGCTTATGTCACTTTAGGCGAGTTGTAGCTTGAGAGACTGGTAAATATGTAGAACTCAAAAGAAAAAGCCCTGCTTTGTTTTTGTGAGAAACTCAGTGAGGCTGTAAGGTTAGTTCATAGGTGGGTATACTCCTTTTAGCATGGGGGAGGGGCACTAGAATGTGACAGAATGTTGGTTCATAAATGTTGCCTGGCAACCCTGCTTGCATTCTGTATCCTGGTATCATGGGGCAAGGACCAGAGAGCAGCTTCAAGAAAGTGTTATCATGGGACATTACAGTCTCCCAAGGTAACTATCTCCTAAAACTTTTAATGACAGCATTTGATTCGCCTAAACAAGTCATAGCCACACCTCTGGAAGTGTGCCTACAGCTTTTACTGGTTACCAAATTCAAGATTACCTAGTCCTCAGAGAACTTAGTCTGTGGAGAAAACATTCAAAGTCTTCTGCTTATGAATACTCTCTCTCTCCTAAGAAGTAAAACTATGGAACAAAAGATAATAAGACTCACAATTATTCATCAAAAGGCGAGTTTGCCATTGTTGACTTCCATCAGGAAGGTGATAATCCATTTGTTACAGTAGACTTAGTGATTATTGGATTTCATTCCATCTCTTTTGAGGCAGCTGCCCAACATTAAATATGTGATATCTTCTAAACCCTGCATACACAATGACAGTTCAGCATTTAAACATGTTACTACTGTGCTCTGCGATTAAATAAGGGATGAACCTGGGAGTTTCCCACAATCATGTGGGAGTCAACTGAGATGAAATTGTGTGGAGTATGGCAGACCATTTCATCCTCTGATTATGTTGTTATTTGATTATTAAAATAGGAAATTAGATAATCCATGATCAGTGGATTGTGGTGACACGATGTGGGAGGCAATTATTATAGACCATCTCAATATCAATTATGTAGTAAAAATATTTAAATTAATCACGACAGCATCGTTCATGAGCCTGGTTTGGAGCCACCTTAGGGAAGTGGATGATGATACATGGACCCATTATTAGATTATTTAATTATAAAAAACAATGGTTATATTGTCCATGACACCTGGAATCTGGTGCCACAGATCATCTAATCAAATAATTAATATATTTAAATTGACAATCTGTGCTAATCCCCAAGATAATGTAAATATTTGTATCGTTATATAAACAACAATCCTGCATTCCATGCAGAGAACTGTAAAGCTCCCTCTTGTGGAGTTAATGTAAAATATCATCACATTTTATGATTCATTGACTCAATTGATGATGATGACATCCTTCATGACTGGAGTCTGGCCATGCTTCCCTGCCAGTATAATGCTACATCACCTCTTTATTGTGACAGTTAGCTATTACTGACTTATTTAATTCTTTAAATTATGTAAACGACAGACAGTGCCATCACCGATTACGGTTAGGGTGCAAACATCTGTCACGGTCAAGGTTAGGAAAGTTGTAGACATGGGCAGAGCATTTTCTGAACGATCTGTGCATCTCCTAGAGTACAAGGGATGCTGGGTGATTGAGTCCAGAATGTTGCACGGTGCCAACCGAAAAGTACAAGGACTTCACCAAGGCCGGCACGGTGGTCTGTATGTTGACTCCCTGCTCTTCCTCCACATCTTCCCATCGGTTGTGATCTACCATGAGAAGAAGGAGTGGCACTAGGAGGTCGGCACCATCTCCGAGACCTGGCAAAAGCATGACGACCGAGAACAGGGAAGAACATCGCTCTCTCAGATATGCCCTAGCTGCAGCCATCTTTTCAGCTGATAGCAACATCTTGGTTACTACTTGTAAGCCAGGAATGGGCCCATTATCTCAGATCCTGCAGCACCACAACAGAGATTCAGGCGCTTTTGACGATGTCAGGCCAACAGAATTCATCAGGCAAGACAGTATGATTATCTGATGATTAACTGATGGCATTTCAAAAATGCTTGATGACAGCATACAGTTTCTTATCTGGCAAGTCTGCCCAGGAATTGATGATACAAAAAATGGTCAACGGCTTACATATTTAAAGATGTAATTATTAAATACTTTCATTATAAAATCTGTGATCCCTGAAGTTTGGCGCCACCTTGTGTGACTCAAGTGTGACAGACGATCTAACTATCTGATTATTTCATTATTGAAATCTGTCTTTTTCTACTCCAGGAAGAGTGGGGGTCTGGATCCACCTTGCTGGTGTTAAATTGTATCTTGTGAATTCTTTCTTTCTTTCTCTCTTCCTTCCTTCCTTCCTTCCTTCCTTCCTTCCTTCCTTCCTTCCTTTCTTTCTTTATTCTTTCTTTCTTCCTTCCTTTCTTTTTGTAAATCAATTTTGACATCATTTTGTTATCTGTCTAGGGGTGAATTTTGAGAAACTATTTCTTTATTCGTTCATTTTTGGTTCAGATCTATGATTAAAACTCAATGTCTCTTCAGTATTGAGTAATCATTTAGGCTTCACGTATAAAACACCATCCACTTGTTTAATGTTTGTTCATTTAATTATGAAAATCTGCCATTATGTATTCAGTGATCACTGGAGTTTCGAGCCTCCTTAGGGGAGACCATTGTACCAGACCATCACGTCATCTAATACTACAGTTACTTCTTTAACTGTTAAACTAGGAAATTAAGTAATAATTCATTATTTAATTGACGTATTTAAAATACATGTAATGTTATGGACCATAAGTCCCTTTTGGAGTCAGATTTTGGGAGTTCATGATGTAATATCATCTCATTACTTCATCATTTAGATATGTAAATAGATCTTTACATCAGAGATAGGTTTAAGACTTTGGTGCCATCTCGTCAGTGTTAATATAAAAGGCCCACTAATTAATTATCAACTTAATTTTTTAAAAACATCATTATTCCAGGAAGAGATCAGTCTGACTACTCCATGTGGGATTTAAGTATGCACCACCATGTCATTTTTCAATCATTTTTCATTTTATATTAATTATTTAATTCGATGAAGATGTTGTTCTTCTTGACTGGAGTCGAGCCATTCCTCCATGGGAGTTCATCACGTGGCATGATTTAATTATCTAAGTACTACTTCATTGACGATCACTGGAATTTTGTTCCATCTTTTGAAAGTGAAGTATGGAGGACTATCCAATTATTAACATATTTGATTGCGTAAGTAATGATGGTGTCATCCGTCATTTGGATGCTGTGGGATTGACACAGCAGGAGATAGGTACCAGAAGCAGTGCCCAGAGAATGGGGGGATACTGCCTTATACAGTGATTACTGATTACGTAATAGTAGATTTTTAACAATCGAATGATTACACGATTTTAAAAAACTGTACTGATTCGCATCATCACTTTCTGAGAGGTTGCAACAGAACTGACCCATGAAGGACACAGTGACCACTGCTTTTAAAAATGGAATAACTGAATAATTGCCTGATCAGGGAATCTCATCTAATGAACTCTGTCGGGCTGATAACATGATACACCACCAACAATAAATCACTCAAAATAACCATATTAGAAAGCGGGGTACAGAACTTTAAAGAGAACAGTCAACTGAGGAATCCAAAATGACTGAAAGAAACATAAGACACTGCTCAAAATCCTTAATCATCGGCCTAATGCAAATCTAAACAATTCTGAGAAACCATGGGATCAAGCTCCTCCAAAGGGAAGAGGATTAATAGGAGTTTATTTTATTTTCAATAAGGGGAAAAGGATTATGGTAGAGGCGATTAATTGTATTGTTTCCATCCTAGAAATTAGAAAATTGAAGCATAGAAAACAGTTTTAAAATACTCATCATTGTAGTTGAATGGCACAATGATGCTTTCGTTTTCATGCTTATGTCACTTTAGGCGAGTTGTAGCTTGAGAGACTGGTAAATATGTAGAACTCAAAAGAAAAAGCCCTGCTTTGTTTTTGTGAGAAACTCAGTGAGGCTGTAAGGTTAGTTCATAGGTGGGTATACTCCTTTTAGCATGGGGGAGGGGCACTAGAATGTGACAGAATGTTGGTTCATAAATGTTGCCTGGCAACCCTGCTTGCATTCTGTATCCTGGTATCATGGGGCAAGGACCAGAGAGCAGCTTCAAGAAAGTGTTATCATGGGACATTACAGTCTCCCAAGGTAACTATCTCCTAAAACTTTTAATGACAGCATTTGATTCGCCTAAACAAGTCATAGCCACACCTCTGGAAGTGTGCCTACAGCTTTTACTGGTTACCAAATTCAAGATTACCTAGTCCTCAGAGAACTTAGTCTGTGGAGAAAACATTCAAAGTCTTCTGCTTATGAATACTCTCTCTCTCCTAAGAAGTAAAACTATGGAACAAAAGATAATAAGACTCACAATTATTCATCAAAAGGCGAGTTTGCCATTGTTGACTTCCATCAGGAAGGTGATAATCCATTTGTTACAGTAGACTTAGTGATTATTGGATTTCATTCCATCTCTTTTGAGGCAGCTGCCCAACATTAAATATGTGATATCTTCTAAACCCTGCATACACAATGACAGTTCAGCATTTAAACATGTTACTACTGTGCTCTGCGATTAAATAAGGGATGAACCTGGGAGTTTCCCACAATCATGTGGGAGTCAACTGAGATGAAATTGTGTGGAGTATGGCAGACCATTTCATCCTCTGATTATGTTGTTATTTGATTATTAAAATAGGAAATTAGATAATCCATGATCAGTGGATTGTGGTGACACGATGTGGGAGGCAATTATTATAGACCATCTCAATATCAATTATGTAGTAAAAATATTTAAATTAATCACGACAGCATCGTTCATGAGCCTGGTTTGGAGCCACCTTAGGGAAGTGGATGATGATACATGGACCCATTATTAGATTATTTAATTATAAAAAACAATGGTTATATTGTCCATGACACCTGGAATCTGGTGCCACAGATCATCTAATCAAATAATTAATATATTTAAATTGACAATCTGTGCTAATCCCCAAGATAATGTAAATATTTGTATCGTTATATAAACAACAATCCTGCATTCCATGCAGAGAACTGTAAAGCTCCCTCTTGTGGAGTTAATGTAAAATATCATCACATTTTATGATTCATTGACTCAATTGATGATGATGACATCCTTCATGACTGGAGTCTGGCCATGCTTCCCTGCCAGTATAATGCTACATCACCTCTTTATTGTGACAGTTAGCTATTACTGACTTATTTAATTCTTTAAATTATGTAAACGACAGACAGTGCCATCACCGATTACGGTTAGGGTGCAAACATCTGTCACGGTCAAGGTTAGGAAAGTTGTAGACATGGGCAGAGCATTTTCTGAACGATCTGTGCATCTCCTAGAGTACAAGGGATGCTGGGTGATTGAGTCCAGAATGTTGCACGGTGCCAACCGAAAAGTACAAGGACTTCACCAAGGCCGGCACGGTGGTCTGTATGTTGACTCCCTGCTCTTCCTCCACATCTTCCCATCGGTTGTGATCTACCATGAGAAGAAGGAGTGGCACTAGGAGGTCGGCACCATCTCCGAGACCTGGCAAAAGCATGACGACCGAGAACAGGGAAGAACATCGCTCTCTCAGATATGCCCTAGCTGCAGCCATCTTTTCAGCTGATAGCAACATCTTGGTTACTACTTGTAAGCCAGGAATGGGCCCATTATCTCAGATCCTGCAGCACCACAACAGAGATTCAGGCGCTTTTGACGATGTCAGGCCAACAGAATTCATCAGGCAAGACAGTATGATTATCTGATGATTAACTGATGGCATTTCAAAAATGCTTGATGACAGCATACAGTTTCTTATCTGGCAAGTCTGCCCAGGAATTGATGATACAAAAAATGGTCAACGGCTTACATATTTAAAGATGTAATTATTAAATACTTTCATTATAAAATCTGTGATCCCTGAAGTTTGGCGCCACCTTGTGTGACTCAAGTGTGACAGACGATCTAACTATCTGATTATTTCATTATTGAAATCTGTCTTTTTCTACTCCAGGAAGAGTGGGGTCTGGATCCACCTTGCTGGTGTTAAATTGTATCTTGTGAATTCTTTCTTTCTTTCTCTCTTCCTTCCTTCCTTCCTTCCTTCCTTCCTTCCTTCCTTCCTTTCTTTCTTTATTCTTTCTTTCTTCCTTCCTTTCTTTTTGTAAATCAATTTTGACATCATTTTGTTATCTGTCTAGGGGTGAATTTTGAGAAACTATTTCTTTATTCGTTCATTTTTGGTTCAGATCTATGATTAAAACTCAATGTCTCTTCAGTATTGAGTAATCATTTAGGCTTCACGTATAAAACACCATCCACTTGTTTAATGTTTGTTCATTTAATTATGAAAATCTGCCATTATGTATTCAGTGATCACTGGAGTTTCGAGCCTCCTTAGGGGGAGACCATTGTACCAGACCATCACGTCATCTAATACTACAGTTACTTCTTTAACTGTTAAACTAGGAAATTAAGTAATAATTCATTATTTAATTGACGTATTTAAAATACATGTAATGTTATGGACCATAAGTCCCTTTTGGAGTCAGATTTTGGGAGTTCATGATGTAATATCATCTCATTACTTCATCATTTAGATATGTAAATAGATCTTTACATCAGAGATAGGTTTAAGACTTTGGTGCCATCTCGTCAGTGTTAATATAAAAGGCCCACTAATTAATTATCAACTTAATTTTTTAAAAACATCATTATTCCAGGAAGAGATCAGTCTGACTACTCCATGTGGGATTTAAGTATGCACCACCATGTCATTTTTCAATCATTTTTCATTTTATATTAATTATTTAATTCGATGAAGATGTTGTTCTTCTTGACTGGAGTCGAGCCATTCCTCCATGGGAGTTCATCACGTGGCATGATTTAATTATCTAAGTACTACTTCATTGACGATCACTGGAATTTTGTTCCATCTTTTGAAAGTGAAGTATGGAGGACTATCCAATTATTAACATATTTGATTGCGTAAGTAATGATGGTGTCATCCGTCATTTGGATGCTGTGGGATTGACACAGCAGGAGATAGGTACCAGAAGCAGTGCCCAGAGAATGGGGGGGATACTGCCTTATACAGTGATTACTGATTACGTAATAGTAGATTTTTAACAATCGAATGATTACACGATTTTAAAAAACTGTACTGATTCGCATCATCACTTTCTGAGAGGTTGCAACAGAACTGACCCATGAAGGACACAGTGACCACTGCTTTTAAAAATGGAATAACTGAATAATTGCCTGATCAGGGAATCTCATCTAATGAACTCTGTCGGGCTGATAACATGATACACCACCAACAATAAATCACTCAAAATAACCATATTAGAAAGCGGGGTACAGAACTTTAAAGAGAACAGTCAACTGAGGAATCCAAAATGACTGAAAGAAACATAAGACACTGCTCAAAATCCTTAATCATCGGCCTAATGCAAATCTAAACAATTCTGAGAAACCATGGGATCAAGCTCCTCCAAAGGGAAGAGGATTAATAGGAGTTTATTTTATTTTCAATAAGGGGAAAAGGATTATGGTAGAGGCGATTAATTGTATTGTTTCCATCCTAGAAATTAGAAAATTGAAGCATAGAAAACAGTTTTAAAATACTCATCATTGTAGTTGAATGGCACAATGATGCTTTCGTTTTCATGCTTATGTCACTTTAGGCGAGTTGTAGCTTGAGAGACTGGTAAATATGTAGAACTCAAAAGAAAAAGCCCTGCTTTGTTTTTGTGAGAAACTCAGTGAGGCTGTAAGGTTAGTTCATAGGTGGGTATACTCCTTTTAGCATGGGGGGAGGGGCACTAGAATGTGACAGAATGTTGGTTCATAAATGTTGCCTGGCAACCCTGCTTGCATTCTGTATCCTGGTATCATGGGGCAAGGACCAGAGAGCAGCTTCAAGAAAGTGTTATCATGGGACATTACAGTCTCCCAAGGTAACTATCTCCTAAAACTTTTAATGACAGCATTTGATTCGCCTAAACAAGTCATAGCCACACCTCTGGAAGTGTGCCTACAGCTTTTACTGGTTACCAAATTCAAGATTACCTAGTCCTCAGAGAACTTAGTCTGTGGAGAAAACATTCAAAGTCTTCTGCTTATGAATACTCTCTCTCCTAAGAAGTAAAACTATGGAACAAAAGATAATAAGACTCACAATTATTCATCAAAAGGCGAGTTTGCCATTGTTGACTTCCATCAGGAAGGTGACAATCCATTTGTTACAGTAGACTTAGTGATTATTGGATTTCAGTCCATCTCTTTTGAGGCAGCTGCCCAACATTAAATATGTGATATCTTCTAAACCCTGCATACACAATGACAGTTCAGCATTTAAACATGTTACTACTGTGCTCTGCGATTAAATAAGGGATGAACCTGGGAGTTTCCCACAATCATGTGGGAGTCAACTGAGATGAAATTGTGTGGAGTATGGCAGACCATTTCATCCTCTGATTATGTTGTTATTTGATTATTAAAATAGGAAATTAGATAATCCATGATCAGTGGATTGTGGTGACACGATGTGGGAGGCAATTATTATAGACCATCTCAATATCAATTATGTAGTAAAAATATTTAAATTAATCACGACAGCATCGTTCATGAGCCTGGTTTGGAGCCACCTTAGGGAAGTGGATGATGATACATGGACCCATTATTAGATTATTTAATTATAAAAAACAATGGTTATATTGTCCATGACACCTGGAATCTGGTGCCACAGATCATCTAATTACATAATTAATGAATTTAAATTGACAATCTGTATTAATCCCCAGGGTAATGTAAATATTTGCATAATTATGTAAACAACAATACTCCATTCCATGAAGAGAACTGTAAAACTCCCTCTTGTGGAGATATTGTGCAATAATTTCACATTTTATGATTCATTGACTCAATTGGTGATGATGACATCCTTCATAACTGGAGTCTGGCCATGCTTCCCTGCCAGTAAAATGCTACATCTCCTATTTATTGTGACAGTTAGCTATTACCCAAGCCACTATTTTGTCATAGAGGCCAATATCTTCCCTAATAGAGCATGGTATGGGCATAGCTTTCATACCAGCATATGGGAAAGAGGCAGATGGAAGTGTGTGAGTTCAAGGCCAGTCCTGGCTATTAGAGAGATGGAGAGAGACAGAGTGAGAGAGAGGGGGGAGAGAGGGAGAAAAAAGTCTGTCTAAAAGAAAAACAGCTCACACTAAGGTGATCCCAGGCCTTAGGATTTCAGGCCATTAATCCTAGCAGTAGGGACTTGGAGATAAAGTGACATGGCTGGACAGAAAGAGGAAGAAAATGGTAGAGGGGGCAGAAGAGCATTAAGGGTGATAATTTCGTTTGAGTAGTTAGTCTGAGGGATCAAAGAGATACCAGTCAATTTGAGGAAGCAGTGTGAGGACAGGATCACATTGTTTGTCTGATAATAGGTAGAGATAAGAACTGTAGTAGCCAGATGCTCTGAGTCTGTGATCCTTCCATTTTCACCCTCCCACTCTCTGTGAGTTTGTATTAATAAGATCTATTAGAAAATGTTCTTCTGCCAGCCATTGCCCAGAGGTTAGTCTGGGCCAAATTGGGGCAGCCTGTCCCCTACAACCGCTCCCCCAACTTCCTGGGTTGGCCCCTCATCCCGCTGCTCCTGTGTTCTTTCCCTATAGAGAGCACACTTGGAACTCTGATACAACCCCACACATCCCCACTGCCAGCCTGCCCGCACTACCCTGTGCTCTACCCTGCAACTTGTCCTGCTGCTCTGGTTGAGCACTGGGACAGAGGGTGGAGCAAACAGTCCACACTACTGTGGGGACTTATCGGAGCAACTCTGAACAAAGGAGACCTGCCTATCCATGTGGGTCCACCCATATTTTCTACCTGCTTGGTCTCTGACCCCCTGCTCCAGTCCTCTGCTGAAGTCCGGGATATCTGCCTATCTCTACGGGTCCACTCTGAGTTCCCTCCAGCAAATCCTTGACCCAAAAGCAGAGCTTCTGCTAAAGAAGCCTCAGGTGGAGAGTGCCAGTTCCATGAGAGATTGGACTATTGGTGCAGAAACATCCCGAGTATTAGCCCAGGCTTAGTCCTCTTCTGCCAACCATTGGCTAGAGACTACACTACTTTGGGGGAAATCTTGGAGCAAATATGAACACAGGATACCGGCCTATCCACACGGGACCAATTGTAATTCTCAACTGCTTTGCCTCTGACCCCCATCTACAGTCCTCTGCTGGAGTCTCAGGCCCCTCCCAAAGACCTGCCTATGTCTGTGGGACCACTCTGAGTTTCTGTAGGCATCTTCTACTGGATCCTCATCCCTGACCCCATCCCTGGGTCCCTGTCTATGGAGAGGCAACCTAGCACCATAGAGAGAGGGAGAGACAACACAAACACCTATAGAAAGAAGCTATGAAAAGACGGCAATACAAGAAAATAACTAACAACAGAAGGCAAGCATGAAACCACCAGAATCTAAGGAATCTACCCCAACTTGAATGGAACACAACAACAAATCAGAGGAAGCAGAAGGGAACGACTTAAAAATTACCATCAAAAAATGATAGAGGCCCTCAAAGAAGATGTGAGAAAATCCCTTAAAGAAATGGAAGAAAAATAAACAAAAAAGTGGAAGAAATGAACAAATTCCTTAAGGAAAGAAAAGAAAGTGCAAAAACTAAGAAACAAGAGAATCGAGCAGGTGAAGGAAACGGTTCAAGACTATAAAAACTCAAATAGAGAAAATAAAGGCAACACAAACCCAAGGAATGCTGTAAATAGAAAAACTGGGCAAAAGATTGGGAACTACCGATGCAAGCTTAACCAACAGAATTCAAGAGATGGAAGAGAGAATCTCAGGTGCAGAAGATAAACTAGGAGAAATAGATTCATCGACCAATGAAAATCATAAACCCAACAAATCCTTAACACAAAACATCCAGGAAGTGTGGGACACAGTGAAAAGGCCAAACCTAAGAATAATAGGCATAGAGGAAGGTGAGGAAGACCAGCTGGGTGCTGAAAACATATTCAACATAATCATTGAGGAAAATTTTCCCAATCTGAAGAAGGACATGCCCATGAAAGTACATGAAGCATACAGAACCCCAATAGGCTCTACCAAAGAAAAAAGACCCCTCGACATATAATAATCAATACATTTAGCATTCAGAATAAAGAAAGAATATTAAGAGTAGTGAACGAAAAAGGACAGGTAACATATAAAGGCAGAACTATCAAAATTACACCTGATTTCTCCGTGGAAACCCTCAATGCCGGAAAGTACTGGATAGATGTTGAGGGCCAGATGGCGTCAGTGCAGAATTCTACCAGATATACAAGGAAGAAATAGTACCACTGCTCCTCAAATTATTTCACAAATTAGGAACAGAAGTTTCACTGCAAAACTCTTTTATGATGCCACAATAACCTTGGTACCCAAACCTCACAAAGACATAACTAAGAAAGAAAACTACAGACCAATATCCCTGATGAACATCTATGCAAAAATACTCAATAAAATAATGACAAACCGAATTCAAGAATACATCAGAGAAATCATCCACCATCACCAAATCGGTGTCATCCTTCAATTGCAGGGATGGTTAATGTATAAAAATCTATCATCATAACCTACCATATAAAAAAACTGAAAAAGAAAAACCATATGATTATCTCCATAGATGCTGAAAAAGCCCTAGATAAAATTCAACAGCCTTTCATGATAAAGGTCTTGGGGAGATCAGGGATAACAGGAACATACATAAACATAATAAGAGCAATATAGATCTAACCAACTGCCACCATCAAACTGAATGAAGAGAAACAAGCCAATTCCTCTAAAATCAGGAACAAGACAAGGCTGTCCTCTCTCTCCATATCTCTTCAATATCAAACTGGAAGTTCTAGCTAAAGCTACAATACAACAAAAGGAGATCAAGGGGATCCAAATTGGAAAGGAAGAAGTCAAACTGTCTCTATTTGCAGATGATATGATAATTTACATAAGCAAACAAATAAACTCTACCAGGGAACTCCTACAGCTGATAAACACCTTCAGAAAACTAGCAGGATGCAAGATAAATGTAAAAAAAAAAAATCAGTAGCCATACTTTTTATCTGACGACAATGAGACAGAGAAAGAAATCAGAGAAACATCACCCTTTACAATAGCCACCAAGTGACATAAGGTACCTTGTTGTAACACGTACCAAAGAAGTAAAAGACCTATATAATAACAACTTTGTGGCTCCAAACAAAGAAATTAAAGAAGATACCAGAAAATTGAAAGATCTCCCATGCTCCGCGGCAATCTTGCCAAAACCTAACTACAGATTCAATGCAATCCCCATTAAAATCCTACAATTCTTCACTGATCTTGAAAGGATAATAATGGAAATATGAAAAAAACAAAAGACACAGGATAGCCAAAACAACCCTATACAATAAAATAACTTCAGAAGTCATCAGCATTCCTGACTTTAAGTTCTACTACTGAGCTATAGTTCTGAAAACATCCTGGTATTGGCACACAAATACACAGGTGGACCAAAGGAATTGAATTGAAAATCCTGATATTAACCCACACAACTATGAATGCCTGATTTTCGAAAAGCAGCTAATGTTATACAATGGCGTGAGGACAGCATCTTCAACAAATGGTGCTGGCACAATTGGATGAGGGTGTGTATAAGACAGCAGATAGATCCATGTCTGTCGCCATGCACAAAACTCAAATCCAAATGGATCAAAGACCTCAACATCAATCCAGCCACATTGAACCTCTTAGAAGAGAAAGTAGGAGATGCCATTGAACAAATTGGTATAGGAGACCTCTTCCTGAACATAACTCCAGGGGCACAGACACTGACAGCAACAATTAATAAATGGGAGCTCTTCAAACTTAGAAGCTTCTGTAAGGCAAAGCAGACAGTGGACAAGACCAAATGACAGCCCACAGTCTGGGAAAAGAATTTCACCAATCTTATACTGAACAAAGGGAAGATCTCCAAAAAATACAAAGAACTCAAAAAACTAGTCAACAAAACACCAAATAACCCTATTTTAAAAATGGGATACAGAACTGAAGAAAGAATTCTCAATAGAGGAAATCAAAATGGATGAAAGACACTTAAGGAAGTGCTCAAAATCTTTAACTATCAGGGAAATGCAAATCAAAACAACTTTGAGATAATAACTTAATCCTGCCAGAATGGCTAAAATTAGAAACACCAATGACTACTCATACTAGACAGGATGTGGAGAATGGGGAACACTCCTCCACTGCTGGTGGGAGTGCAAACTCTTACAGCCATTTTGGAGATCAGTATGGTGGTTCCTCAGGAAAATGGGAATTAGTTTACCACAGGACCCGGCCTTCCACCACTTAGGCATATACCCAAATGATCCACATCCATGCCACAAAGACATCTATTCAACTATGTTCTTAGCAGCACTATTTGTAATATCAAGAACGTGGAAACAACCCAGACGCCCCTCAATTGAAGAATGGTTAATGAAGATGTGGCACATCTACACAATGGATTACTATTCTGCAAAAAAAGTAATGGTATCTTGAAATTCGCAGGCAAGTGAATGACACTTGAAGAAACCATCAAGAATGAGGAAACCCAGACGCAAAAAGAGGAAAATAGTATGTACTCACTCATATATGGATTTTAGACCTAGAGCAAAGGATCACAAGCCCTTAATTCACACCACCAGAGGAACTAGGATACATGGTGTATTCTCAGAGATACATATAAAGTCACTCACAAAAGCGGAAAGGGATAAGTCCCCCAGAGCACAGGGGAAGGGGGGGCAGCGAATGGAGAGAAAAGTAGGAGAATGTGAGTGGGAGGAGAGGAAAATATGTGCGACTAGGAAGATTTAGCCCTGTTAGGAATAGAAGACAGGAGAGAGAGAGAGAGAGAGAGAGAGAGAGAGAGAGAGAGAGAGAGAGAGAGACAATATAATAGGAAGCCAGTATTGGTTTGAGTATGAAATTGCACACAAAGAAATGCCTAGAGAACTACAAGACTTCCACCCACTAACAGTTTGAAGTTCCTTTGAAAGGCTACCATAAATGCCCTTCCTGGATATAGAGATCAACAACTAACTTATTCATGGAGCCCTCATCTAATTCCTGTTGGAAACAGGAGCAAACACCCATACATAAACACTGAGTTGAACTAGAAGCCAGATGCAAATGGAGAGGACAAGACCAGACTGCACAAACACATAGAGACAGCTTACCTGAACATGGAGGAGGTCATGGGCCACCAGACTGACAGCTGGGAAGCCAGCATGGGACTGACTCAAGCCCTCCTGAATATGGGTGTCAGCCAGAAGGTCTGAGCAGTCTAAAGGACCTCAGACAGTGGAGCCAGGATGTATCCCTGGTGCACAAAAGGACCTTGAGAGCACATCCCCCATTGAGGAATAACTGCCTTAACCTTGAGACAGGAGAGAAGCCCTAGTCCCTACTTCACATGACCTGTCAGATCTACATGACCCCAACTGGATGACATTCCCCTACATATGGAATTGGGGTGGGGGGATGGGAGGCTATGGTGGTTAGAGTGCATGTGAGAGGGCAGAGATTGTTAAATTGAGGGAAGGATGGAGGGAGGAAGGGACACAGGGAGGGGAGGAGAGGAAACTGTGATCGACATGTAAAATAATAAATTAAAAAATGATCACTATTACAGATATGTCCAACAATTTCTCTTAAATTATCTAGTACAAATCACTTATTCAATTTTAATAGGAATTTTTGGGGTTAATGGATTATCTTAACTATAGTGTAATTAATTTTTTAATTGAAACTCTAAAGGAATTTCAAATTTAAAACAGCATTGTGCAGTGAGTTGACTTGTCTCAAACCCTATTAAAAATGCATTTCAAATTAAATAAGGAAGTCTCTTGCACTCTAAACATGTCTTTTCTAATGCCTCACACTTTGCATTTATAGAGAACAGAGTATGTACTTTGCTTATCATGAATTAACATTTACTTTTAGTTAGCCAGCAGGTGGAGCCATAACACGCCTAAAACAAAAATCATACTGCAAATGTCTTTCCTCAGAAACCAAGTTTGTTTTAGTTTCTTCACTAAACTCTATAAATAAAGGAAATAACACCTTCAAAAATAAAAAAAAGAAAAAGAAATTTACTGAAATCAAAGCAAATATATCTGTTATATGTGTGTGTCTGTAATGTAACTGCAGGTTTTCAGACAATGGCATTTGTCTGTAGACTGGACGCCAACTTTGTGTGATCTATTTTGGTCTGCAACTAGTGAAACACGGGAATCATGAAATTCTAATTTTCTCAGGAAACTCATTGTGGAAAAAGACTCATGTCTTCCAAATGAGAATGTCTGTAATAAAGAAACATTGACTTCTTATCTGACCACATTATAGGAAAAAGAGGAACTGAGAATGTGGGAGGGTTTTAAATATTGGGAATATTCACTATTTGGCTTACTTAGATTATTTAGTTTTGCATATATTTGTCTTCTTTCAAAGTCTGTTTGGACACTTTGGATGCATTATTAAACATATATTTTCTTTATTGTTCCAAATTAGTCAAACAAAATAAATATGATTTAAAATGATATTATTTTGTCATTTTCCTTTTTGTATTAATTATCCTTTTCTTTTTAAGAATAGTGTTACTGTGACTCCGTACATGGCCCAGAACACACCAATATAGATGGAAGTTTTCCTAGGACATCAGAGAGATCTGCCGATATTGACTACAGAGTGCATGTGACTACATAAGTTGATTTAATTAATTGGCTTACTGAGGATGAGTGACTGACCCTCACCAGTTAGGGTAACCAGGACAAAGACTCTGGTGGTCACTCCAGTAACAGAAAAAAAATCCTTATCAAATACATCATTTTTGCCTCAAAGTTCACTGATTTCCAAATATGAGAAATATTATCTTGCTCACCGTTGAGTCTGTTTTAACTCATCAAAGATCCTGGGAAAAATACTGCCTCATCCTGCAAATATTGAAACCAAGGCTGACAGAAATAAATGGATTTTGAGTATTGTTAACTGTAATTCCTCATCCCATCATTCTAATGTCTCACTATGGGAAGCTGAAGCCACCTTAACCAGGCATGGTGGCAGAGGCCTGTAATCATGATTCTTAGAAAGTAGAGTTGGGTGTTTCAGGATTTCAAACTCATCCAAGATAAAAATGGTTCATGAGGTATAGTGGGAGGACCAAATAACAAAGATTGACTATGCTTGGTTCAGGACAGTGTCCATAATCTTCCCCAAAGGTCTAGGATTTCAGGGCCTTGTCACCAGCAATTGTTAGCTAAGCTATTTACCACCCTTCTACTTATTCTTGTTAATGTTTCCTGAATAAGGTAGCCCAGATCATTTTGTGTCCAGATGCCTAGTGCTCACAGAGAGCAATTATCCTGAATTTGGAAGAATAAGCCACAGGTAAGGATGAGCACCCTAATTGCAAATGCAAATGAACATGTTCAGTCCTCAAACCATATATACATAACCAAGAGAAGTGAACTCTATTGATTTTATTTGTATGTTTGTACATACATATTCACAAGTGCTTAACAAGAAAGGAATTTAAAGGGAAGAACATGCGAAGGGGTGGAGAAAAGGCAGGAAGGAGTAAATTGGTGACATACATTTTAAATAAATGTTATGAGAATATATTTTAAATAATGAAGATGGCTAGAAATATTGCTTAGCACTCAAGAGCACTATGTGTTATTACAAAGGACACAAGTACCATTCCCAGAAACCATAGCAGATAGCCATCTTCTGTAACTTGACTTCCAAGGGAGATGGTACCCTATACCAGCCTTTGCACGTACTGTGCCCAGGTGGCTGGAAGAAAACAGCCATATACATTAAATAAACCAAAGTAAAAATGGAATTCTCTACAGTGGTGTCACAGCCCTATCATAGACATCAGGTAGACCTAGTTAAGATGATCTTCTGGTCCTGCATGGAAGCATCCATGATGTTCCTGTGAGGTATCATGCTCAGAGATTAATATATGCCATATTCTGAGGTTAAAAGTGCTCAAAAGGACTGCTTGTCTAAGAACAACATTCAGGGACAGATATGTGAATTTTCCTTGATGTTTTCTGTATTTGTGTCTTCTTCCCTTTGTATGTGTGAGAGTCATAGACTCTGATACATTCTTAAAATATATTGAGACAACTTTATACTGCAGGTTGTAACTTCTGATCTAAAAGATAGATTTTTCCTCTTTAAGTCTTCATCTGTCTCAGTGGCTGCACTTGTATTCTGTTGTCCCTATTTAAATTGTTTGATGTAGGTGCTGGGGCCTGTAAGAGACTTAAGGGTGATATCATACATAGGTTGGAAAATCTCTTCTAGATTGACTTTTTATTGTACATATTTACAATTTGGTCTTTAGGGCATGTTCCCCACCCTGCTCCCAAATAAATCTCACACAGGGGCTTATTCTTATTTGTGAATACCCGCCCTTCCTTAACTTGGCTTGTTTCCTGCTAGCTTTTCTTATCTTTAAATTATCCCGTCTATCTTTAGCCTCTGGGATTTTTCCATTCCTTAATTCTGTGCATCTTACTTTCACTATTGCTCTATTTTAGAATATCTGGATGTGCCCTGCTTTTCTTGCTCCTTCATCTCTCCTGCTGGATTTCTCATATTTATTCTCTCTGCCTTCCAACCTTACCTATCATTTCTTCTGCTTTGATATTGGTCAGACAGCATTTTATTAGACCTTCCGGTGCTCCAGACATGCAAATTACCACAGCTTAATAGAGCTAAACCAACTCCACAGTAAAGAATTCAAGGCATGTTTCCCATCATCATTTAATATATGTTCCATGGCATAAATGAACTAATATATCTTAAAATAAATTTCCACAACATCACGTCTTAGTGATTAGCCAGAGTTTGATGCACACAGTCCTTAAAGGTACTTCGTTTAATAATCATTTAAATATGTGGAGTGAATTCTTCCTGGGAAGACATAGTAAGGCTATAGCAGTTGTATCTCTACAATTAGAGGACATGGTTCTGAGACAGCACTGTTTTGTTGACTCAGTTGTCTTTGGTTCCTAGCTGAATGTTTCCCAGGTCAATGAAATTACTTACCTCTTAATTGCAAATTAAACCCATACATTAATGGGCTGTACCACCTCTGCATTTTCAAATTACAATTTTGAGTCCTGTAGTCAACTATCCATTGCAGTTACCACAAAAGGAATTCTGGTGGAGAATGTCTCCTGCATTCAAATCCAAATAGGAAGACTACTTTCTTGTGTACACTACAGGGGGAAATGTTAGGCAATCAGCAGCTGGATTTACCATGATGGAAAAGATCTAGAATGTAGCAGGGTTAGTAACTTCATGATAGCATAAAATTGGGATTGTGGTTGTCAGTCGTGAAGGCCCTGTGGATTTCATTCACAATGTTCTTGAGTTAAACTGTATTCCTCTTGTACATTATTGTGTGATTAGCCTCCTTCAACATTTGTATACATCCTTTAATAACCAAATCCATTGGTTCACATTAGCAAGGGACTTGCTGTTGAATGTGGCACAATTCTGCAACCAATCTGGGATATATCTGGAATAAATCTCTTCTTCACATGGAAGATGGGTTTTGAAACATGCTATCTTGTACTTTCTGCTCACCATGACCTGTCCCTCGTGTTTCAGGAAGATGTTAACTGAAGGAAGCATTATTCTAGGAGCCAGGGTTCTGCCTTGATTCCACTGGTGAAGAATTCTAAAGTTGTGTTTTGAACTTTTCTTTGGGCTCTGATGTGGGTTGAGTGCTTGAAATCTCCACAACCTCCTATGGTAATATACTATCGCCTGTTCCTAGAAGGGAAAGAGTGGCTTGGGAAGGTGTGTGAGATTCCCATGTTCCAAGATTGAGAGTTGCAGCAGCTGATGCTGAGACCAGGGAGCTGTTCCTCCCCCAACTGGGTGGTAACCAGCAGCCAGAACCTGGTTGAGCTTGCTTCTTGCCTGGCGCTATGTGTCCTATATCTGCTTGTCCTTTTTATTCCTTGAAATTCAATTGGACATGGCAGTAGCCTTTGATCTCATCACATTGTGAAATTTGCCAGTTCATAATGTCATAGCAGAGCATCTGGAGCCATATTGTGCTGAGAATATGCCTGATATTGACATTCCTCTGAATTGCTGATACCTGTTGTTCTTGGGTTTTCATCATGGAAGACATATGTGCCAAATTCAAAGAGCCCTCATCTATCTAGTATGTTCCAGAATTCTGCACTTTTAATATTGAACATTTACGTTCAGGGTTTATCTGGAGTTAATTGTATCGAGCTTGTAACTGGTATCTCATGTGTACAGTAGTAATCCATTACTAAAGTGTTTTGTAGAGAGTATAACTGATGTCATAAAACATTACCATATCTTAGGAGACATTAAGTCACATAAAGCAAAATTTAGCTAATTTAGGTCTCCTTCCCGAATAGCCGAGAATTATTTGACCTATATGCTAACCACACCTGTTAGAAATTGATTTGGCAAGATGCGAATGTTTGTTCATCAGGATTAGCAGCATTTAAGCTGCATGTCCATAATGAAAGAGAAAATCCTGATTTTAAAACCAGTGAAATGTAAACAGAACATAATAGAACAGTCCTCTAAATTGCTGTTCAAGGTTCATAACTGGGTCGAACCAAACAATAAATCCTGGTGTAAATTAAAGTTTTATTTATTCTAGAGGAGTTTATCTCCAGCTTTTTGGAAAAATGGATTTGAGGAAAGATAAGGTATGTTGATTGACGTCCCTTGAACTCTACCTGTAGCATAACACGACATTGCCCTCATTATCTTCTTGACAAAACAACCACAATTCTTGGATCGCAAGTCCATAGTACCCCAGAGTTTTAACATTACCAGTCTATGCCACTTCAGGCTATGTCCCAGCCCTAAAAAATAAATAAAATAAAAAATGACTTGCATGTGGATCCTGGCTTCTCCCTTTAGACCATAATAGGAGTAATAGTGCACTGCATACACTTCAGGGAAAAACACTCTAGGCAATGGTGAGATTACAACTTGTAGTTTAAGGCAGTCAGATGCATGGGTCTCAATCAAAAAAGGGCATGATGGTGCAGTTTAAGAAGATGTCTGTGTTATTTTTCCACATGTATTCATTACTTCCATGTGAATGAAAACACAGAATTTGTGTGTGTACATTGTAGGGAGGGAAGCTTGAAATACTCAATGTTCAGTTTCCAATTAGGGTGGTTTCCTGTATAGATGTTTAGAGTCAGAAAACACAGATATTTATGACTCATAACAGTAAAAAATTATAGTTATGAGGTAGTAGTGAAAGCAATATAATAGTTGTGATGTCACCAGAACTGGAAGAACTAACATATTACAACGACACATCATTAGGAAATTTGGGAACCAGAAATTTAGATTAATGAGTCCCAGGGCCCAGGCTTGCCTCACACTATTTAAATAAGGAGTTGTTTGTAATTTTATATAGCTGCTTATTCCTGGGAAGGCAGTTTTGCATCCAGGCAGGACATTGATTATTCTGTGAAAAGAAATACCACAGTGAATCTGTTTCTTCCAATTCCTGCAGCATTTATGGTGGACTTACCCATGAAGAGGGACCTGTGTATGAAGGGAATTCACTGACTAATTATAAACAGTGGTGGACACAGAAGAAAAATGAAGGGGCAAGAAGGAGTTTTGATTCCCTGCTTTTATGGTATCTGACATTAGCACTGAGAACTGAGAAAATAACTTTTTTTTCCTTGCCAGAGATTTTACAGTTGACTAAATATCAAATTGTGTAAATTCACCTCATTTCTTTTACGATCAGTTCTCCAGTTCAGGGAATTTTTGGCTCTTTCCAGTCATGGTTATAATGAATAAAGCCTTAATGATCATTGTGGTAGAATGGAACAACCTTTGGGTTTATGAATAAGTGTGGTATAGCTGGTCATTGACATAGACTCTCAGTTTTCTGAAGAATGATGATACTTATGTTCATAAAGGCTGTATTAAATTGTACTTTTACAAGTGCATCCCTTCCTTACCAGCATGAGCTGTCATTTACATGTTTAATATTTGCCATTCTCAAAGTTCTAAGAAGGAATCAAAAAGTAGTTTTGATTTGGAGTTCTCTGGTTGCTAATGGTATCAAACATTCCTTTAAGTGTTTCTCTGCTACTTGACATATATCTGTTGAGAAATCGTGGCATATATGCATACCCCATTTTTTATTTAGATTATTTAGACTTTCAAATGTAGGCAGGTATTTTGTTCTACCTGCAGCTCTCCAAAAAAACATACTGAGGATTATATTAATTATAAGTGCTCAACCAATAGCTCTGCCTTATTACTAACTAGCTCTTACAACTTAAATTAACACATTTCTATTAGTTGTTGTGCTGCCCAAGGTTCATGACATTAGCCTATTCACCTTCTCTTCCTTCCTTTCTGTCTGGTTCATGACTTCACTGAATCCACCCCTTTTCGCTGAATTATCCTGGTTTGATCCAGCCACCCAACTCCGCATTCCCTGCTATAGTATTTTGAGCTCGATGTTAATGGCTGAGAGAAAAAAAAAAATTCATATTATACAGAAGAGATTTTCCACAGCATACAACACCTAGATATTTTTTAGTTTTTTATAAACTTTTAATTTAGCCTCTACTGTATGTGGAGTTGTTAAATATCTAAACCCATTTCTTAAGCTGACCTTTTGCCTGATTGACAGTGTCCTTGGACTTTCACAATCATTGCAGTTTCATGGGGTCCCATTTATTAATTGATTTTCTATTCAGAATGCTGTCCCCTGTGCCAGTGTATTCAAAGCTTTTACACACTTGATCCTGTTTCTGCTTCAGTGTGTCTGATTTCTTGGGGACTTTGACACACTGGGCTTGAGTGTTGTGCAGGGGATCTACATGAATCTATTTCAATTTTTCATGCAAAAAATTAGTTTCAGTGGTACCATTTGTTGAAGTTGCTGTGTTTTTCCCCATTTTGTATTTGTGAATTTCCTTATCAGAAATCAAGTGTCCACTTGTGTTTTGTTTGATGTTGGGGTTTTTAATTCATTCCATTGTTGCATTTGTCTGTTTTCCTGCCAGTGCCATGCTATTCTTTTACTGTTGAGTTGTTTTACCTAACTTTTTTTTATTCATCTGAAGTTACAAACTGTACTTTCTCAGTCTTTGATGAAGTGTGTTGTAAATTTTATGGGTATTGTGGTGGATTTGTAAATTGTTGTTAGAGGGATACCCTTTTGACTGGGTTAATGATATTGATCATGAGTACTGGAAATCTTTCCATCTGCTCATATGAACTTCAAACCCTTTCTTCCTATACTTAAAGATTTTTTAGCATGCAATGTCTCACTTATTTGTTAAGAATTACTTAAACATACGTTATATTACTTGAGTATGTTGTGATGAGTGCTGATTTCTTTACTTCTTCCTCAGTTGTTTGCTGTTTTTATGTAGAAAGACTACTGCTTTTTTGTTTGTTTGTTTGGTTTCTTGTTACTCTACTACCCAGTCACTTTATTGAAAGTGTTTATCACCTGTTCTTCCCTTGCAGAGTTTTTAATATCAATGATGTGTACTTACAGGAAACAATAGTTCAATATCTTCCTTTCAAAATTATACTCCATTGATATCTTTCAGTTGATTTATTGATCTAACTAGTACTTCAAGTACAATGTTGAGTAGATATACAGTTGACAACCTTGTCTTGTTTTCCAGGTTTTTTCAGATGTAATTTGTGTTTCTCTCTGTTATATTTTATGTTGTCTATAGGCTTGCTGTAAATATTATCCATTATGTAAATATATGCATCTCATATCTCTAATCTATATAAGATTTTTATGATGTTTGCTGATCTACACACACACACACACACACACACACACACACACACTTTGGGAATGTGAGTATACCCAAAGCCTTGACTAACGCTTATTACACTGGGCACTTTCTGGAGAAATGGATAACCAGTCAGGAAAGGGAAAAAAAATCCCAATATTATTGTACATGACAGACACAATGCAAACATTTTTTCCCTAGTGAAAAATGCAAATTAATTTCTTAGGGTAAGGCTTCATGAGTAGAAAGATTATGACATATATTTTATTTGTCATTTGGAGGGATAAAGAAAAATATATTTGCTGGAGTGGTCTTTTGTGTGGTTTTCCAGAATTTGTTTCACTGTGAATACCAGGCTGTCCTGGAGATCATTTTGTAGACCCAACTACCTTCAAACAGAAAGAATTCCCTCTACCTCCTGAATGCTGAAATTAAAAGGCCTTTGTCACCACACTTACAGCTATGTCCTTTATAACATTTTTATATCACGAATGTTCAGTAATTAACAAGGAAAATAATAGCACCCAGAAAATCATGTGCTGACTAATAGTAATAATAGATTTAATGGATTCACCCTCACCCTAGGCAACCTGGCCCTGTTCCTCCTTCCAAAGACTTCTCTTCCTGCCCTGGTGGTTTCTCCTCAGCACCTGACTGTCACTTCACACATGTCCTCTCTAGGGCCTGTTTCTTCTTAGGGAACCTTTCCAGGTCACAGGCTTATCTAATGCTCAGGTTCCTTCCATGCTCTGGATTCAACCTTCTCTGGTTTCCACTGGTAACCTTCCCTTCCCTCCTGGATCTGGCTTTCAGAGATGATAACCCTCCACTGACATCTCAAAGGCTGTCAAAGGTTGGAAGGCTAAGCCTTGCATTCATTAAGTGACTCCATAAGGCTGTGCATTCAAAGGCCACGAGGAGCTGGGCCAATGGAACCTCCATGTCCCCAGTTGCAAGGACCCCAACTGCAGAGCCTGGTTCTAAACTGCTTCCTTCCTCTTTATCAGCAAGCAACTCCTGCCAATTTTCTCTCTTTCTCTTTCTGCCCCCAATTTGTTGACACCTACCACTGCCTTCACTCCCTTTCCCAATAAATTCCTATAGGCTTTTGAGTTTGTTGGATCCATTTTCATCACTCAATGCTGCAGCAACGAATGACATGAACAATTAATAATAATAATAATCTGTAGAAGAACTAACTGTAAGTAGTGTATCTCTTTGGCTAGCTACATTGTTCAGGTTAAGAGCATTTCTTCCTCTTCCAGAGGACTGGACTTCTATTTCTAGCTCCCAAACCTGGTGTCTCATAACCACCTGTAAATAAAGCTCCTGGTGATGATTTCTTCTTATCTCCATGGACACTTGGATGTGTATGTACATATGTGTACATAATTCAGGGTAGCACACACACACACACACACACACACACACACACACACACACAGGGTTTCCCTTTGTAGCCCTTGATGTTCTTCAACTCAGAGATACACCCACTTCTGTATCCAGAGTGCTGAGTTTAAAGGCTTGAAACATCATTGCTTGGCTAAATTCTCTCTCTCTTTCTCTCTCTCTTATTTTTTTGTTTCTTTGTTTTTGTTATATTTTCTGTTGTTTTAGGTTTTTGATATAGGGTTTCTCTGTGGCTTTGAAACCTGTCTAGAAATTTCTGTGTAGACCAGGCCGGCCTCAAACTGACAGAAATCCAACTGCCTCTACCTCCCAAGTGGTGAGTGGCATCAATGCCTAACTGTTAAATCCATTTTTTTTTGTTAATTCATTTGCTTTCTTGATGATTGAAAAGGAATTTGCCAATTAAGTACCTTCAGTAAAGCTCCAGAGGGAAAGTATTAAGCATCTTTGTCTAGACTGGAGGTCACTGCCACACTTCCTCTGTGATGCCTAGTTTAAAAACTTGTCCATCTGTGGGGTCCGGTAGATCCAGTTTGAACTTCCTGTAACTCCAGGACTCAGAAAGCTAATGTGGGGAGACAGCCAGTGTTTGAGGCCAGTCTAAGCAACATAGAAAGACTCTGTCTCAAAAAGAAAAAAAAATTAAATCAAAAATCAAAATAATTTAGAGGCACAGTGACACACGCTTGCAACCCAGCACTTAGAATGTAGAGGTAGAGGCAGGAGAATCAGGCCTGCAAGGTCCTCTTATGCTAATAGAGAGCTCAAGATAAGTGTTCACTACATGAAATCTTGTGTACAGAAGGAAAGTATCCACAGACAAGCACAAAAATTTGAAACCAAAACAGAATGAGTCAAAACCTTATTATCTTTGATACTCGTACTTAGACCGCAGATTTAATCAAGCTGAAAACTAAATATTTTGAAAATATAAAGATATTTAAATTTGGGGAGTATTTGCAGACTGAAAAAAGAAAGGTTCAAGGGCACCTTTACACAGCAACAAAAGCATATGTAAGATACATAATCACTTAGAAACAGGGAAATCTTCTAACGTGTTGAAAAAATAATTCAACCCTAACCTTGACATGTATATTGAAAGTGTCATCCTTTGGGTAGTTGGGTACCTGTAATCAAGATCCAGCAATCCCAGGTATCTCAGATACTAAGACAGTAAATTAGTCTACCTTATAGGCAGGAGTTCCAGACCAGCCATAGGATCAATACAAGAACTAAAAGAAAATTTAAAATTCAAGTAAGCAGTTCTCAGGAAGTTTAGACCCTTGAGTATTCAGGTATGGGTATGTACAGTATGTTTTCAGAAACCTGACATAAGTCATGGCAATGAATTTGTAATAATTTTCTTAGACTGAATCTCTCACTCTGTGCCTATTTGAAATCCTTTTTTTTATCACCTTGATATCATGAAACAGAAAATCCAACTCATTTAAAAAAATTTTGAGCACATTAGACAACATACTTGTTTTAAATTTAATAAATAAAACTGTTTCTTGTGGACGTGGGGTGTTGATAAGTTTTTTCTACCCAAGACAAATGGTAAATTAAGTATTTTATTTGGAAACAACTTACTCATATGAACAATCACAAACTGACACAATGATATCACATAATTAAAATTTCCATATGCGAATAGATTCTTTTATGAGCTCTCATTCCTGTAACCCATGTGTTGAGGGTCTTAAAGTCTTCACAATTTTCCTACAACATGAATTGGTTCATGTAAAAGAAAGCAAGCATGAACAATTGGGCTTAAAGAACACAAATCATTTGAATGAGGTTTTCATGTAAATAAAGACAAGCAGGGTTCCCTTATCAGTGAATTCCTATGACTTTTGTAGACAGGAGTTTGCATGTGAGAACAAAACAGAGACAGTGTAATACTTGAACTGATTGTTCACATGTCAGATATTTTTCTCTCCAGAATCCTATGTAACTCAATGTACGTTGGCTGAAGATCACACAACATCCTTTCTAGTAAGATTACTTTACATAAGGGTATTCTTAGTCTGACAAAGATTATTATGATAAGCAAAGTACACAACTTTACCACTTGGTATAATTCAGTGTCTTTCAAGGATGCATTCTTTTTATGACTTCAGAAAGCCATAGGATGTGTAAATGGTTTACTACTTTGATGGCATTCATAAGGTTTCTCCCCAGTATGTATTCTTATATAACTTTTAAGGACATCATGTGTTGTGAAAGCTTTACAACATTGATTACATTCATAGGGTCTTTCTCCAGTATGTGTTCTTTTATGATGTACCAGATGGCTGTGTTGTGAAAAAGCTTTACCACATTGATTGCATCCATAAGGTTTCTAACCAGTATGTGTTCGATGATGAGATTGGAAAGTATTGACACGTGAAAATGTTCTACCACATTGATTACATGCATAAGGTTTCTCTCTAGTATGTGTTCTTATATGTGTTTTAAGCTGAACATTACTTGCAAATGCTTTACTACATTGATTACACTCATAGGGTTTCTCTCCAGTATGTGTTCTTATATGACGTTTAAGCACATTATATGTTGTGAAAGCTTTACTACATTGATTACATTCATAGGGTCTCTCTCTATGTGATCTTTTATGGTGTAGCAGAGCAGTATGTTGTGAAAAAGTATTACCACATTGATTACATCCATAGGGTTTCTCTCCAGTATGTGTTCTTATATGACTTTTAAGCACATCATGTGTTGCGAAAGCTTTACTACACTGATTACATTCATAGGGTCTCTCTTGAGTATGTGATCTTTTATGATGTACCAGAGAGCTGTGTTGTGAGAAAGCTTTACCACATTGACTACATCCATAGGGTTTCTCTCCAGTATGTGTTCTATAGTGAGACTGGAGATTACTGACACGTGAAAATGCTCTACCACATTGATTACATACATAAGGTTTCTCTCCAGTATGTATTCTTTTATGAATTAATAGATACCGGTGTTGTGAAAAAGCTTTACCACATTCACCACATTCATAGCGTTTCTCACCAGTATGTGTTCTTTTATGTTTTTTGAGATGATTGCATAGTAAAAAGACTTTACCACATTGATTACAGTCTTGTGTTTTCTCTCCACTATGTGTTCTAATATGTCTTTTAAGCATAGTATGTCTTGCAAAAACTTTACCACATTGACTACATTCATAGGTTTTCTCTACCAAGTGTTTTCTTTCACGGAGTTGGTGGAAACTTTGGCATGCAAACACTTCACCATACTGAAGACTTCTATATGGTTTCTCTCCAGTGTGAATTTTTTCAATCCTTTGAAGATGCCTATAACATACAAAGTTATTCACACATTCATTGTGTATATTCACAGGATTCACTCCCGTATGGATTCTTTTATTACTGCAAAGATAATTAGCATATGTAAAACTTTACCACATGCATGATAAAGAAACTTAGTACATGCATAAAATAAATTTATAATTTGGCCTAATTGTAGACAAGAATAAGATATTGAAATTTACTTTCATAATGCTTCCCTCGTGAGGTATTGTCTTGCTTTCAAAGAAGATACCTGTGATTCAGAGTATGAGCCTTTATTTCATGGCCCACATTTACTGCATATGTTTACATGAGATTTCTCACATAATTGAAAATAATTGGACCATCTCAGAACTTTGCCATATTTATTGCATTTATCAATTTTTCTATTGTATAAATCATAATACACTGGCCAAATATACCAGTACAAATGGAAGCATTCACATTCATATGGATTTACTGCAGTGTTTTTGTTGATATTTTTCAGATGATGGTAGAATACTGATAAATTTCAAACTCGTTTCACACTCAACAAATATTCTCAAAGTGGGGACTACTGAGTATCTTTCATTTCTTCTCAATGCCCTAAGAGAGAGAGGTATGTTTCGTCTTTCCATATTCTAAATTCACATGGCTTGTGCTTAGAGTAACATATATTCTTTTTTTTTCCCCTAGGTTTTCTGATACATAATGTATCTGTGTAGACCTGGATAGCCTGGAACTCACTTTGTAGACCAGGCTGATCACAAAATTATGGGATCCACCTTCCTCTTCACCATGAATACTGAAATTAAAGCCATGGGCCACAACTACCTGACTCAACATATGATATACTTATTAAAGTAACAATATCAATAAAAAGGTTTCCACATTGCATTCACACACTTTGACTTTCTTTTCCTCACAGACATGTGTTATAGGGATTAAGGTTTCTCCACAACAAACTTCTTGACACTCATAAAATGGCCCTTTCGATATACATAGAAAAGTCACAAATATATAAGTAATGCCTGCTTTACTACAGACTATTTTCTTAGTAGGTCTTGGACATATACTTATGACCTATGAAACATGTATACAGTTTCAAATATCTGAATAGTATGAAACTCAACAGACGGGCATATATACAGCATAGATCTCCAGGCGCTACAATTCTAGGGTGGTATCTGTTAAGGAATTGTTTCCTTCTCTTTTTACGTGAATTCCTTGGAAACACAGAAGAGTTACCTTTCACTGATGCACATGGTTTGGGCAGAAAATAAGAACCATCACTATACTTTAAGCTGCACTTATTTTCCCTGTTTAAATTTTTTATGTGTGTCTCTTCAATAAAATTTCCAGAATACATTAAAATATCTTTAGAGAAAAATTTTCATAAATTTACATGTGAAAATTTTACCTTCTATGTCTTCTAGAAGTTTGCAAATGATCTTCCATATTATGGTCATCCCAAATGTAGACTGAAATAACAGAATATATATGATGTATTATTGTAATTGTAAATTGTACAAAATTTCTGTTAATAACTTCATTGACACTTTGAACCATGCCTCATTCACCAAAGTTTCCCTTTTCTCAATTAAAATTACAGAATAGTATCCGTAACCAAGAAACATTGGGTCTCTTATTTTAAAATATGAAGGAAAATACAGTCTCACCTGTAGTAGTGAGGTTCCTGTAGGTGTCCAGCATCACATCTGTGTAGAGACATTTCTGAGAAGGATTTAGCAAAGCCCATTCTTCCTGAGTGAAGTGGATATACACATCATCATAGGTCACTGCATCCTACAATAAAACATACATGTGTGACAAAGAAGTCTAATACACTCACTGTAAATAAAAACATCTTTGACAATATACTTATATAAATCTGGAGCCTCGCACACTTATTTCATGACATGGTCATTATAATGCATTCACCTAATCCATTTAGAAGAAAAGTGAATAGGAGGTTAACATGCACCATTTCTTGGCCCTTTAAGTAGCATATAGCCATGAGAAAAAAAAAAGATCCCAATAAACAGGCATAAAGGGAGAGGCAAGCTACCAGAACAAACTATTGAGAACACAACAGAAATAAATTGTACAAAAGGGACAGCCTGTCACTGAAATACCCCAGGCTCTGGGAACGACATCCACCTTTGTTAGGTTTTCATTGCTGTTAAGAGACACCATGGACCAGGGCAAAACTTTCAAAGGAAACATTTAATTGAGGTGTCACACTGAAAATTTCAGAGGTTCAGTTAATCAACATTATGGCAGTGGCTATATCAGCATGTAGACTGTTGCAGTCCTTGAGGTTAGAGTCCTTGCAGCATGACTCAGAGGCAACAGGGAGTTTCTGACACACTGGGCATCATTCTGAGAATAAGAAACCTCATGTCTCATCCTACAGTGATGTGATTCCTCTAACAGGATAGAGCCCACTCCAACAAAGCCACACCACATCTGCTATCACTATTGGGAACTCACAGAGTATGGACTGGCAGTTGGGGGACCTTCATGGCACCAAACTAGACCATCTGAATGTGGCTGAATCTTCGGTGACTTGTTCTGTTTGGCGGCCCCTGGCAGTGAAACAAGGACCCATCCCAGGAGTACATGAGTAATATGAAACAATAGGTCACTTTACTGACAGGTCCTGAGGAAGAAATGCCAGAAAATGAGAAAAGTAGGGGAGGCAGAACAAAGAAAAGATGAAAGCTTGGTCAAGGGTGTTTTGCTGAAGCTATGTATTATTCTAAGTAAGCTGCTTATGAGGAATAGTGTCTTGTATACTACTTTCATGGGGGAATGGAAGTAGGGACATCTAGGAAGTCAACAGAGTTAACATTTAATGGGCAAACTCAGGAAAATACCACCCAAATAGTGCAGGGGGAAAACAGGGAATCCCAATAGATTACTGACTAATCCCTCAGTGGTCAGAGGCCCAATAACCACAGTTCCATGTAGTGTGAAGAGTTGTGTAATTGGGATCTGAATTAGCCCCTCCACAAAGGCATTCTCTCTCAAGCATATTCCTTGTTTCAAGGGATGAGCTCTATTTTATTCTCAATAGCTCAAAACCCGATGGAAATCACCTAAGGCTAGAACCCTGAAACTGTTATTTGCTCTGCCAAGAACTTTCCTGTGTTTCAGAAGGAACTATGATATTTCTCCATGAGTGAGGATCTACACAAAAATTCTTGCTTGCTCAGTCCAGCCCTCAACACATTATTGTTTTCCTTTTCAAACAGTTGTCACCTGTGCTCATCTTGCCCATATGACAGAGCCATGATTTTTCTCCAGAAGAAAATGGATGTTTATGGCACACCATGACTTAATGTTCATTGTGACCCAGTAATGAACCCTTGAACAGTGTGTAAAAGCCCTGATACATTGAAATCAGTGGTTTGTCTATTGCCATGTTTTGGAGACAAATGTATGGACTATCCTGGCAAGCAAATATATATTTTAGAATCCTAATCTCTAACATGAATGTTAATCATGAAACTAATTTTATTTATTTATTTATTTATTTATTTATTTATTTATTTATTAAATTTTAGGGGCAGAACTCCCTCAGCAAAATTCTATTTTGAGAGACTAACTATCCACCAAGAATTGGTAAATCTTTATATCAACAACTCCACTCTTCCACAAAACAGCTCAATGATGGAGTGTTGTCCAAAACAGGAATGACTTTATACATGTATTTATTGGCACTTGACTATAACCTAGCACTGGGGGGGCAGAGGCAGGCAGATCTCTATGAGATTGGGGATAGCCTGCACCACAGAGAAATTCTAAGTCAGGCTGCAAACTACAAGAAATTCTATTTCAAAAAATTATATACATATACACATACACATATACATATAAACATATACATATATATGTATATATACATACACCTATATGTGCATATATATATATATGTATAATTAAATAATATCATTTACAGCACACTCAAAATTAACTCCCAATGTGGATACTTCCTTAGCCTAGAGACAAGGAGGAGTGCCTGGGCCAAATGTCAAATGACTTGACAGATTTTGATGATCCCTCTTGGAAGACCTCAGCCTCTCAGAGGAATGAATGGGGGATGGTATAGGGAGGTCACTGGGGGAAATAGGAGGATGGCAGGGAGAGAGAACTGGGATCTATATGTCAAGTAAGGTCTTTTTATTTATTTTTTTCACAAAAGAAGAAATGTTATTTTGATGGCAAAAAACAAAATAATAATAACTCTGAATGGATGTGACCCCTAAAATTTAGATGTTAAAAGCAGGACTTCTGGAAGGCACTGAATTAACCGAACCTCTCCTTCTTTGGTAAATAGCCATCCCTGCACACCAAAACCATAATGGAGCTGACTACACAGAATTTTATTCACAATGCTACTGGATCAAAATCCTTTCCTCAGAAACAGCCCACATAGAGAAGTATTCATAGGCCACACAGTGGTCAGGGAAGCTGCTGACCACAATGGGCCTAACTGAACACTGAATATGGCAGCACATTCCAGTCCAGCTTCCTGCTGGAGAGCCTGCTCAACAGAATTCCATGACTCACCATCCCACCCTCCCACATCCCGTCACTCACCGTGCTTCAGCTTTTCTGTTCATCCATGAGCTCCCCTCACAATTCCACAAAGCACCACTCATAGAGCAGCAATCAATCCTCTGGCTCCTGTTCTGATACAAAACCAAGCCTGCAGCATGGCTCAAGGAAGTCTCCTTCCAGACTTCAGACTGGAGGGTTGGCTCAATGTCCCTGATTGGCTAATAAAGCTTCAGTGACAAGAGCAGTTACTCAAGGGTTAGAGTGTTCTTAAAGACACAGCAAGCCCTGCACCTCCTTTGGGCCTGGCTTCTACTCCAGAACTAGGAATTTTAGAGATCTGTTTTTTTTTTTTTTTTTTTTTTTTTTGAGAATTTCCCATGTGGTGCCTGTTGTCCTAGAACTTTCTAATTAAACTGAGCTGTTCAATTATTATTATTAATCTTGTTGTTGTTGCTTTCTAGCAGATTTTTCTCATTACTTGTTTAATATTAATTAGTTATTTGATTATTTGATTAATTAATTCATTTCTTTTGATGTTTGAAACAGAGTTTCCCTGTGTGGCCCTGCTATCCTGGAACTTACTCTGTAGACCAGAGTTTACTCAGAGAAATCTACTTGCCTCTACTTCCTGAGTGCTTGAATCAAAGACGACAGCCAACACTACATAGTCAGACACAAATTTCAATGTCACTTACCCATGTCACCACTAAACGATCCAACCAATTTCCTGCAGTGCACAGGTTCTATCTCTCTTTCTTCCTCCACACAATGTGCAGAGCTTGCTCAGACCATTACACAATGTAGACTGAAATGATTCTCTTATTAAACAGATGGAAGGCTTCCCAGAATATTAAAGGTATAGAGAATTTTTTTAAGATACAAGTGATGTTTGTTCTGTGCCATCTTGCTGAAGTCTGGAGACCTGAGGGGACTTTTTACCTGGTTGTCACAGGCCTCTCAGATAACCATGAGAGAAAGGCAGGAGCCATATTACAAACAAGATGATATATCTTTCTCCTCACAGACACCAGGGTTATAGGTCTATTGTATTGGAGTTTTATTCCTGATATTTGAGTCAAATTCTTGACATATGAGAAAAAAGTGTCATCTGCATGGTAAGCTGAATACTCAAAGACAATGGTGCTGGGAAGAACGTCTATATCTATGAGTACTATGTTGAACTAGCACAGGTTCCTCAGTAGGAAGATGAGGAAACAGCTGCATTATTCAATGTTCTCTGTTTGAACAGGATTGGTAGAACATATCTCTCTGTGTCTGTAGAAAGTGGGTTTATTAGAATGTCTCACAAGCTCTGGGCCAGCTAGTACATCAATGGTGATGACAAATGGAAATTTGAAGAATTCGGTATTTGTTTGGTTTATGGGGTGTCTCAGCTGGTCTTCATTACACATGAGTATTTCAAAGAAATGGGCTTTAAAGCTATAAATCGATAAACTCAGCAGGATCCACATGCCAATAATTTGTGGGGTCCATAAAGGTTTTCTCCTTGAAGGTGGTGTTGTGGTATTTTGTTTTGCCAGGTGGTGGCGGCACATGCCTTTAATTCCAGTGCTTGAGAGGCAGAGGCTGGTAAATCTCCATGTGTTTGATTGAGTTAGAAATGTACACAGGGAAAACCTGTCTGAAAACAACACCAAACAAACAATACACAAATCTAAACAAATAAACAAACAACAACAACAACAAAAAACTTGTTTAAGAAGAGAGTGTGGAACTAGGCAGTAGTTAGCCATATAGGACAAGTCATGGTGGAGCACCCCTTTAATCCAAGCATTTGGGAGACATAATGAGGTGGACCTCTGTAATTTCATGGTCGCCCCAGGCTACACCAGATTGACCCAGTCTGAAAGATAAACAGAGACAGGTAGTGGCTCATTCCTTTATTCCTGTACTTGGGAGGTAGATATGGCTGGGAGGAGAGAGAAATATAATGAGGAAGAACACAGAAGTTTATTGCATTCTAATGTAAGACCCTAGGATCAGAATTTACCACCCCTTTGGTCTGAGGATTCAGTAGAAGTAAGACTTAGGGGTGGGCTGCTCTGCTTCTCCAATTTTTCATCATTAATCACATATCTGAATCCAGGTTTTAACTATTAAGACCAAGTAGAATTAGCTTTACAATTTCCAGTGTAGTGTGTCAAAGCTAAATTGTCATATACAAGACTAGAATTGATGATAATAGAATTGATGGAATAAATATTTATCAATATTTCAAGTCTATTACTATCTATTGTATGATTGAGCATGAGAGAAAATGGTTTGTATGAGTATACATGTTATGGGATGTAGATAATTACGTGAAGTTGTGCATCATTATCTGACCTCTGGTCATCCCCCAAAAGAAGATGTACTGAGTCTCATGCCAAGATACACAACATGTATGATGTGCCATACTCTTCCACAGATTAGCAATAAAACCAAAATAAAGAACTAAATAATGGTCTTTTGGAGCATGAAGCATCCAAATTAAGATCCTACACTTGGTAAGTTTGCAACATGAAATGAATACAATCCTATGACAATGAACAACAATTTATAACAACATGCTGATTAGAAAGGCACATTAACAATTATTTTTGGAAATACTCAGAATGCTCAATGTATTTATGAAACATCTTATGATATTATCCCATCACTCACGATGTGGTGGCTTCTGTACTCAACCATGCTCCACTCACAATTTACTACAGTAACACTCCCAGAAAAGCAATTTACTGGTGCTTGTTCTGCTTAAAACCAAACCTGCATCAAGAACAAAAGCCTACAGTATGGCTACAGAAAGTGTCCTGCAATGCCTGTGACTGGCAGGTTGGCCTGGTGTTGCTGATTGGCTAGTAAGGCTTGATCAACAAGAGCATTTCCTTAAGGGTTAAAGTGTGCTTAAAGACACACCACAGGGTACCTTGGGTCTGGCTTCTACTCAAGACCCAGACCTTATAGACAACTGTAGAGACACAATTCTCAATGTCACTTACCCTGTCTAAAATAGACAACCCACTCTCTTCCTGCTATGCAAAAGATCATCCCCTCCTTCCTCGAAACAATGTGCAGATGTTGCACATAAAATTACAAAATGCAGATTGGAATGACTTTTTTATTCAACACAGGGAAGGGCACCTAGAATATTAAAAACTTGAGAGAGGTTTTAGGCCATATGGCAAAAAAAGATGATGTTTGTTCTGTGTATTTTGCTGAGGTCAGGGGAACTGGGTGTACATTTTATCTACTAGTCACAGACAATTTAGAAACCATGAGAGAAGGGAAGGAGCAATATCAGAAAGAACATGATATATCTTTCTCCTGTCAGATGCTTTGGTGATAGCTCCAATGCATTGGGAGTTTTATTCCTGAAATTCTTGAAAAATGAATAATAATAAAAACTGTTGTCTTCAGGGTAATTTGAATACTCTGAGAGAATTGGGCAGGGAAGCTTGCTTCTACAAGCACTGTGGTGACTGAGCAGAGCTTCCTCAGGGTAGAGTGAGAAAATAGCTGCATTATTCAATGTTCTCTTCTTGAACAGGACTGTGGTCAGGTTTCTAAATCAGTGGATCCATCATCCAGCCTTGAGATTACAGAAAGACTTATTTTCTTGTATGAGATCAGGTTCCTGTTTTCTTTACTTTTTTATTCCCCTGCTTTTCTGAAGTCCCAGTGACAACTATGAAATAAGTGGTTTCAGTTCATCTGACATCAGTGGGAAACTACAGAACATCTCATTTTCTGTGCCAAAATCTCTCAATAGTAGTTAGGACAGGGAATAATCACATCATGTGATTGTGTAGTGGCCTGTGAAAGCTAGAGAGCCACCTTGTTTTCAGGAGAAAGGAGTGGGTGCAGGAAGAGAGCAGTATTTGCTATTGGAGTCAAAGTCAGTGCAGTAGAAATGTGTATCTCTGCTGACCTAGAAAAGGTTTTTGTCTGGGTTGGAAGGCAAGGTCAGGAATCATTGTGCTGTGTCTTTAAGAAGGTGATCTTGTTACTCAGTCATCACTAGCCAACCAGGCCCTCCTCATGACCTGTCAATAATAAAAGGTACAGGGACATTCTTAGTGCCAGATTCAGGCTTTTCTCTAAAACGAGAGCTGCCACCTTTTTGTGTGTGTGCTGTTATTTGATTATTGCTGCAATAAGTTCAATGGAGAGCTTGGGAGAGCTCAGTAATCACATGGTGAGTGTGGGGCTGCTGTCCCCAGGATGGAGGAGTACATTGTGTAGTATATACATCATGTGTTGTGTCCTCCCAACATCTGATTGGGAACATGAAGACAGATTTTACTTCCTGTGGGTTTTCATGAGATACATGAATCTCCCTGGAATCAATAATGTGACTCTGACTAAAACATTGTGGGTTGAATCTCTTCAGAGTATTGGGAGCAGGGAGCCCTGTGTAAAAACATCTTTTTAGTCAACTTCAATGAGCTTTTTGTGCATCCTTGGAAAGACTACAGTTCTTGGAGACATTTAACAATTTATATTTTACTTTATGTGATGTGATGGAAAAACTACAAAGAACAAGAATCTCATCGAGTGAATAACTTCCTGATTTCAGAGTACAGACCCCACATGTTATTTTCATGAGATACAGGGAAAAAAAAAGAAAACCTTGCAGGTGTGCTAATCAATCTTGATGCCCTTGCAATCAAACTTTGTACTCTATGAAATGCTGTAACCTTGAAAACCCTATGAGCTGAGACTAGTGGTGTCAAGCCTCCATTTCACTTTTGTTGCTATGTAACTTAGCCTTCCAATAGAGTGAACTCCCAGACTGTTTTGTTCTTCCCAATTAAAACCTTTTGTTTTCACATTTGGGAATAACTTCATTGGATTTGAGGAAACCTTGGAGGTACAAAGTTTGTGGGCTCATCCCAGATTTCCTTGACAATCACTGGAGTTTGGTTCCACCTAATGAAAGTTAAGTATGCAAGACTATCCAAATTATAAACTTCTTTGATTGTGTAAGGAATGATGGTGTCATCAGTCATTTGGCTGCTGTGAGACTGACCCAGCAGGAGATCGGTACCAGAAGCAGTGTCCAGAGAATGAGGGACACTGTGTTACCCACTGATCACTGCTTACTAAATCGTAGATTTTTAACAATCGAATGATTACATGATTTAAAAAAAAAAAAAACTGTAATGTTTCGCATCATCAGTTTCTGAGAGATTTCTACAGAACTGACCCATGAAGTTCACAGTCACCTCCGATTTTGAAAATGGAATAACTGAATAATCTCCTGATCAGAGAATCTCATCTAATGAACACTGTTGGGCTGATAACATGACACAACACCAACAATACAGAACTTTAAGTAAGTAATGATTTCCAAACAAGTAAAAGACTTACATAATAAGAACTTTGTGGCTCTAAAGAAAGAAATTAAAGAAGATACCAGAAAATGGAAAGATCTCCCATGCTCTTGGATAGGTAGGATAAACATAATAAAAATGGCAATCTTGCCAAAAGCAATCTACAGATTCAACACAATCCCCATTAAAATCCCACCGCATTTCTTCACCGACCATGAAAGGACATTAATCAACTTTATATGGAAAAACAAAGACCCAGGATAGCCAAAATAACCCTATACAATAAAAGAACTTCAGGAGGCATCACCATTCCTGACTATAGCTCTACTACAGAGGTATAGTTCTGAAAACAGCCTGGTATTGGCATAAAAATAGACAGGTAGACCAATGGAATTGAATTGAAAATCCTGATATTAATCCACGCACCTATGAACACCTGATTTTCGACAAAACAGCTAAAATTATACAATGGGGCATGGACAGCATCTTCAACAAATGGTGCTGGCACAATAGGATGAGGTGGTGTAGAAAATGGCAGATAGAAGCATGTCTGTTGCCATGCACAAAACTCAAGTCCAAATGGATCAAAGACCTCAACATCAATCCAGCCACATCGAACCTCTTAGAAGAGAAAGCAGGAGGTACCCTTGAACAAATTGGTATATGAGACTGCTTCCTGAACATAACTCCAGGGGCACAGACACTGAGAGAAAAAATTAATAAATGGGACTTCTTCAAACTTAGAAGCTTCTGTAAGGCAAAGGACAAAGTGGACAAGACCAAACAGCAGCCCACAGACTGGGAAAAGATTTTCACCAATCCTATATCTGACAAAGGGCTGATCTCCAAAACATACAAAGAACTCAAGAAACTAGTCAACAAAACACCAAATAACCCTATTAAAAAAATGGCATACAGAACTTAAGAAAGAATTCTCAATAGAGGAAATCAAAACTGCTGAAAGACACTTAAGAAAATGCTCCACATCCTTAGCTATCAGGGAAATGCAAATCAAAAAACTTTAAGATACCATCTTACTCCTGCCAGAATGGCTAAAATTAGAAACACCAAAGATGACTCATTTTGGAGATGATATGGAGAAAGGGGAACACTCCTCCAGTGCTGTTGGGAGTGCAAACTCATACAGCCATTTTGTGCATCAGTATGGCCGTTCCTCAGGCAAATGGGAATTAGTTTACCACAGGACCCAGCAATCCCCCCTCCTAGGCACATACCAAAAGGATTCACGTCCATACAACAAAGACATCTGTTCAACTATGTTCATAGCAGCACTATTTGTAATAGAAAGAACCTGGAAGCAACTTAGGTGCCCCTCAATTGAAGAATATTTAATGAAGATGTGGATCATCTACACAATGGACTACTACTCTGCAGAAAAAAATAATGGTATCTTGAAATTCGCAGGCAAGTAGATGGCACTTGAAAAAACCACCCTGAATGAGGAAACTCAGTTACAAAAAGAGGAAAATAGTATGTACTCACTCATATATGGATTTTAGACCTAGATCAAATGATCACCAGCCTATAATTTACACCACCAGAGGACCTAGGATACAAGGTACATTCTAAGAGATTCATATAAAGTCTCTCACAGAATCGGAAAAAGACAAGTCCCCCAGAGCACAGGGGAAGTGGGGGGGCAGTGTATGGAGAGAGATGTATGAGAAAATGAGAGGGAGGAAAGGAAAACGTGGGACTAGGAAGATTGAGCCCTGTCAGGAATAGAAGACAGGAGAGACAGACAGACAAACAGACAGAGAGAGGGAGAGAGAGAGAGAGAGAACATAAAAGACGGAGCCAATATTGGTTTGGAGATAAAATTGAACACAAAGTAAGGTCTAGAGAACTACAAAAATGCTCCCAACTAACAATTTGAGGTTCCATGGAAAGGCTATCATAAATGCCCTTCCTGGAGAGTGAGATCAACAACTAAATACTCCATGGAGCTCTCAACTAATGCCTGTTGAAAACAGGATCAAACACCCATACATAAACACTGAGTCGAACTAGAACCCAGATGCAGATGGAGAAGACAAGACCATGCGACAGAAACACATAGACAGTTTACCTGAAAAGGGGGAGCTAACAGCCACCAGACTGATAGCTGGGGAAGCCAGCATGGGACTGACTCAGGCCCCCCTGAATATGGGTCTCAGCCAGAAGGACTGAGCAGTCTAAGAGACCTCAGACAGTGGAGCCAGGATGTATCCCTGGTGCACAAAAGGACTTTGCGAACACATCCCCCATGGAGGGATACCTGCCTTAATCTAGAGACAGGAGAAAAGCCCTAGTCCCTACTTCACATGACCTGTCAGATCTACATGAACCCAACTGGATGGCATTCCCCTACATATGGAATTGGGGTGGGGGATGGGAGGGGAGGGTGTTTAGAATGCATGTGAGAGGGCAGAGAGGGTAAAAGTGAAGGAAGGAGGGAGGGAGGGAGAGGGAACTGGGATCGACATGTAAAGTAATAATTTAATTAAAAAAAATTCTTTGACTCCAAAATTTAAGTTGAAGGACAAGTTATTGGGGAAAAGGATTTCTATTTTTGTTTCCACAGAAATTGAAAAGATGTGGATTCCTTCCAGACTCATGTGGCTTGATCACGCCAGACCACCTGAAACAGAGTATAAGGAGATCCTACATTCAAAACAGCTGGAAAAAGCAGCTTCGAATCCCCCATGACAGCGCCCCTTACCACAGGAAGTAGTTGGAAAGAACAACGCCCAAATTCCCAAATATTGTGTATAAATGTTTGTTTTCATTTAATTTGACTTTGTTATATAAAATTAAATAATAATAATAAAAATAGCATTTTGAAATTTCAGGGAAATAGAACTAAACTAGGCTATCCTGAGTGTGATAATTACCTAATTTACACATGGTACAAAGGATTATATTACTTATATATCATTTACTATTAACATATATCAGTAAGCATAAACAAATGGATTAAAGGATGAAAAATAAAATGCTATAAGCATAAAAAGAAGAAAATTCCAGGTCATGCTGTAACACACATATATATATATATAATTAAGAAAAAGAGTGCCATTTTGAGCAAACACAAAATTAACTCCAAGTGTGAATACTCCCTTAGCCTAGAGACAAGGAGGAGGGCCTGCGCTAAGCCCAAATTCCTTGTCAGGTTTTGATGAATCCTCCTAAAGAACTCAGACTTCCAGAGAAATGTATGTGGGATGGGATGGGGAGGTCACTGGGGGAGGGAGGGAGAGGGAACTAGGAATGATATGCAAAATAAGATCTGTCTATTCATTTCTTAACAACAGAAGTTAAGTTATTATAATGGCAAAAAAAAACGGTAATAACTCTGCATGTATCTGACCTAAATGTTAGATGTGCAGCTTCTGTTCTCCTCCATTCCCCTGCAGCACTCACAGAGCAGCAATCATTCCTCTGGTGCCTGTTCTGATATAAAAGCAAGCCTGCAGCATGGCTCCAGGAAGTCTCCTTCCAGACCTGAGACTGGTGGGTTGGCTCAGTGTACCAGATTGGCTAGTGAGGCTTGATTGACAAGAGCTCTTCCTCAAGGGTTAGAGTGTTCTTAAAGACACACCAGGCCCAGCACCTCCTTTGGCCCTGGCTTTTTCTCTAGACCTAGACATTTCAGAGATCTTCACAAATAGGAACTTATTTGGTTTTTGGGTTTTTTTGGGTTTTTTTTGGCAGAATTCCCCTGTGTGGCTCCTGCCATCCTATTCCTTGCTTAGTAAACTGCGCTGGTGAATTCCTTATTAATTATTAATATCAATCTTGTTGTTGTTGTTTTCTAATAGTTTTTTCATTAACTGTCTAATATTTATTGATACATTTATTTATTTATTTTTATTTTTGAGACAGAGTTTCCCTTTGTGGCCCTACTGTCCTGGAACTTACTCTGTAGACCAGGCTGACCTCTAAATCAGAGAGATCCACTTACATCTACTTCCTCAGTGCTAGAACCAAAGGCAAAAGCCAACACTGCATAGTCAGACATTAATTTCAATGTTACTTTCCCATGTCATCAGTAGACGACCCAGCTGTGTTCCTGCAGAGGAGAATTTCAAACCCTCTTTCTCCACGCAATGTGCAGAGCTTGCAAAGACCATTACACAATTCAGACTGAAACTATTCTCTTCTTCAAACATAAACATATATAAACAAAAATCAAACTTGCTTTAAGAAAAGAATGTGGAGCTATGCAGTGGTTAGCCATAGAGGACAGGCCATGGTGGAGTACACTTTTAATCCTAGCACTTGGGAGACATAATCAGGTGCATGTCTGTATTTTCATGGCCACCACAGGCTACACCACATCGATCCAGTCTAAAAGAGAAAGAGAGACAAGTGGTGACACATTCCTTTATCCCTGAAATTGAGAGGTAGATATGGATGGGAGGAGAAAGAAATATAAGGAGGAAGAAGACAAAAGCTCATTGTTTTCTAAGGGAAGACTCCTAGTATCAGAATTGCCCGCCCTTTTGGTATGAGTACTTCAGTAGAAATAAGCTAGGGCTTGACTGCTCTGCTTCTCTGATCTTTCATCATTAATCACATTTCTGAATCCATGTTTTGATTATTAAGAACAGCTGGAAGTAGCTTTACAATTTCCAGTGTAGTGTGTCAAATCTAAACTGTAGTGTACAAGACTAGAATTTATGCTAATAATATTGACAGTACTAATCTTTACTATTTTATCAAGTTTATTGCTATATTATGTATGTATGAGTTTGAGAGAAAATGGTTTGTATAAGTATATAGGTTATGGCATGAAGATAAAGATGTGAACTTGAGTGTACATATCTGAACTCTGGTCATCCCCAAAAGATGTGCTGAGTCTCTTGCCAAGATACACAACATGTTTTATCTGATGAACCAAAACTCTTCCACAGATTAACAATAAAACCAAAATAAATAAAGAATTATATAATGGTTTTCAGAACATGAAGTATCAGAATTAAAGATCCTATACATGGTAAGTTTGTAACATGAAATGAATACAATCCAATGACAATGAGCAACAATTAATAACAAAATGGAGATTACAAAGGCACAGTAACAATTTTTTTGGAAATACTCAGAATGCTCAATGGAATTATGAAAACACAGTACACAAACTATCATAATATGACTTTTATACTTACCACAAAGCAACAACAATCAAAATATGTATAATATGTGTAAAAGAATAAAAGAGATAGAGAGAATAACCCAAGAGCAAAGGTCAAAATATATCAACTATTAACATAAAGTACAAAAGAAACTTAGCCAAGAAAAGTGTGATCTTGACCAATGTTATCCAAATATCTATGAATCCATGTGTACAGAGATTAAATAAACACAGACTTCAACACTCCAATTAAATCAAATAAAGTTACCCTTAGACACTTTTGACCCTGTAGCTATGGATATCTATTCCAAAGACAAGATGTCCCTGTTCTAGAGCTCTCCATGCAAAAGGAGCTGACCTTCTGCTATGGCTCTGTAGACCTTTATACCCCTTTATTGTTTCAGGTAAACCTAGCTGCACTGATGCTCACTCCACAAAAAACATGGGAGAATAATTTAAAATCAACTTCCTGCCAAGTGGTTTATGGCCCAAGGTGAAGATCCTGACCTAACTCCCTACACAAAACCATACACACCTGAGATATCTCTGCAGAATAGAGACTCATTTTGTACACTGGAGTTAAACGTCAGTTAACACAGTATTGTAACTCTTGGTAGCAGAGAGTTAAAAACATTATAATCTTGTATTGCTGAGAGACATCCGCATCACCATTTTTTACTACTTTCTAAAATATTTATAAGGCAAACCTGAAAATGGAATGGAATATTCAGAACTTCAAGAAATCAGACCTTCAGTTATCCAGCGTCAGCCCCCAATGCACACCAACAGCATTGCATGCATATGCACACTGGACAGTTATATAATAAGCAACACTCTCACCCATGCCAGGGCTGCAAAGTCTCCCCCAAACCAAGAAACACATGGAGAGGAAGGATCAGAGGACAAGGGTAAGTGCCCAGGTCACCAAATGGACAAAAAGAATCCCAGTCTGTCTCATGGTCCATACAAATTTTGCAGAAATGACATTCTGAGCAGACCTGCTTTGAAAACCTTACACTCAGAATATTGTAACCTGTGTTCTTCCTTACAACTCAATAGAGCATAAGGAAAAGAGAATCATGGAAAGAAGACTTCTCAGAGTCCAGCATTGGCTGGGACCACCCAGTTGGACCTAAAATTTTGCAGCCCACTACCAGGGAATCAGAAATTAATGACTCAGATTGCATAGTCCTTGTAGCTCTGCACTACCCACCTAGCAGATAGCGGCCTAATCCAGAAAGTTTGTGTTTTAGTATACATTCTTCTACTGTCCTGGAAGTCAAGCAGCTCATTATTACAATCACAGTGTACCTTGTGTGCACATTTTGTTACACACTCATTGTTCCTGGCCAGTAACCATTGACCTCATAGCTGGGAAATACTGCAGCCAAATGTATGACACCTTCTAATATGCACTGTGTTTAATGTGAAACTCCTGTTTAAGAAAAGCAGGCTGCGAATTAGAGAACACTGAGTAATCATGGCAGGGCTTGTGGGCAGAAAAGTATATGTGGATATGATGTAGTTATGATCTGAAAAAAAATATTTTGAAAAGCTGAAAATAGCTTCATGTCCATGTGCTCCAGAGACTACGGGTTTCATTTAGAGCACACCAAGTATTCCTCAAACCTTTTCTCTAACACAGTACATCCAAATGAACAAAAAAAATAATAGTCCTGTTACATATTCCACAAGAGTTCACCCAGACTGGTTTTGGCTAAATACTGTAATTATAGCAATTTTTATACATGATAAAGTCTCTCCTCTATCCAAAGTCTTGGTAGCCTTCATCTGTCGATTCCAAAAACTGCCCTCCGAGACAATGATGGATTTTCTAGGAATGATTATCTAATTCCACATTGCTCACCTCAGCTACTGTTGAAGGAGGAAATCTCAGCTTCCATCCTGCCTCTCCCTTTCTGCACTGTGACTCCACCAGTATCCAAGTGGGACATGATCTCAATCATTGCACAAATCCCTCTTCATTTATAAGACCCCACAATAATCAGAGATCTTGGGAGTTCACTCATTTTCTTGTCTATTTTCCTTCTCCCTGACCAGGCAACGGCCCAACTGGAACGAAGTGTAGGATTTTCTTCCCAGCACTGTACAGGAGAAGCAGGATTAAAAGTTCAAAACAATTCTCAATTATACAGCATAAGACAAGCCACAGTTAGAAGACACTTTGCTCTATACAGAAATCAATAACCAGCATCACTTGAGAAAAGGAATGAAATAAGTAAAATCTAAGAAACATAGGAGTGCAGCAAAATAGAGATTAAAAACAGTAATATGTTTGAAGAAGACATTTAAAAAGGTACCAAAACCTGGGTGGTGGTGGCAAATGAATTTAATGCTGGTGCTCAGGAGGCAGATGGAAGCTTATCTCTGTGAGTTCAAGACCAACCTGTTCCACAAGATATAGTTGTGGCACAGGCAGCAGAGCCAAAACGAAATGGGGGTCTATAAAAACCAATAAATAAAAAACAGGAAAAAAATAAAAAAAATCAATGATACAAAGAGTAGGTTTTTCGAGAATATTAACAAGGTAGAGAAACCTTTATTCAAACTAAACAAAAAGCATAGAGAGAAAATGGAAATTAACAAAATCAGAAACAAAAAGTAGTACATAACAATAGACACTGAGGAAATGCAGACAATTTTAAAGTCATATTTTGAAAACATATAATCCACAAGATTTGAAAATTCAAAGGATATGGACAAATTTCTGGATAACTATTACTTACCAGAATTAAATCAATAATAGACAAGCAACTTAAATTGACCTATAACAACTAACAAAGTAGGAGTAATAATGACAAGCCTTCCAACATAAAAATCCCAGAGCCAGATGTCTTCTTCAGTGAAGAATTCTACCAAAAATTCTTGGAAGAGCTATATTAATATTCCTGAAATTGCTCCACACAATAGAAAAGAAGGTTCATTAACAAACTCTTTTTATGGGGCTACAATCACCTCGATACCCATCTACACAAAGACATAAATAAGAGAGAAAATTATAGACCAATATCCCTCATGCACATTGATGCAAAAATACTCAAGAAAACATGGGAAAACTGAATCCAAGAATATGTCAGAGAAATAATCTACCATGATCAAGTGGGCTTCATCTCTGGCTTGCAGGGATTGTTTCACATATGAAAATATATCAAATATACCACTATATAAACAAACTGAAAATGAAAAGTCACATCATCATCTCCCTAGATGCAGAAAAACCTTTTGACAAAATTCAACATACTTGCATGTTAAAGGTCTTGGGGAGATAAGGATAACAGGATTTTATGTAAACATAATAAAAGCAATATATAGTAAACCCATAGCAAATATCAAGCTGAATGTAGAGAAGCTTAAGGTGATTCCTCTAAAATCAGGAAAAAGACTAGGCTGCCCTATCACTCCATATCTCTTCATTATTGTAATTGAAGGGCTAGCTAAAGAAATAAGAAAAGAAAAGGAGTTCAAGAAGATGCAAACTGGTAAGGAAGAACTCAAACTTTCTCCATTTTCAGATGATATGAAAGTTTACATAAGCAACCAAATAATTCTACCAGTGTTCTCCTACAGCTGAAAAATACATTCAGTAAAGTATGAGGATGCAAGATTAAATAAAAAAAAAAGTCTGTAGCCATTACATATTCAGTCAACAAAGGGGTTGTTAAAGAAATCAGAGAAACATCACCCTTCACAATAAACATACAAACAACATAAAGTATCTTGGGGTAACACTTACCAAAGAAGTGACAGAATTTTTGTCTTTAAAGAAAATAGCAGAAAATGTAAAGATGTCCCAATCTCATGGATAGGTAGAAAAAACAAAGAAAAATGGCAATCTTACTAACAGCGATCTACATATTTAATGCAATCGCCATTAAAATCCCAGCACAATCTTTCACTGACCTTGAAAGGATAATAATCTACTTCATATTGAAAACCAAAAGAACCCGAATAGCCAAAAAAACCTGTATAATAAAGGAACTTCATGAGGGATCATTATCACTGACTTTAAGATCTACTACAGAGCTATAGTCCTGAAAACAGCCTGGTATTAGCACAAAAATAGACAAGTACCTCAATGAAATCGAATAGAAAATCCTGATATTAACCCACACACATACTAACAAAACAGCTAAAATTATACAATGGGATGAGGAAAGCATCTTCAAAAAATGCTGAGTAAGGTTTTCCGCCCGCTGCTGGTCTTGTCCCACAGCTGTGCCAGCAACAATTAATATACAGAGACTCTGTATTTGATATAACGCTGTTGGCCAGGTACTAGTTTCTTATCATCTAGCTATGTCTTAAGTATTAGCCCATTTCTGTTGATCTATGTATTTTCACGTGGTCTCTTATTACCAGGGAAGAGGGCGGGCATCTCGTCACCCCAGTCTCTCCATCTTGCTTCCTCTTCCCTCCTTCTTCTTTCCTCCTTATCTCCTACTCCCACCTATCTAGCTTTCCTATTGTCAAACAGTGCTTTATTCATTAACCAGTATGAGAAACATATTTTCAGAATGACATCTCCCATGAAAATGGTGCTGGTACAACTGGATGATGGACCAAACTGCAGCCCACAAACTGGGATTTTCACCAATCCTATATCCAACAAAGGGCTGTGTCACGCGCAACCTTTGCCGATAAGGAAGACGCGGCAACCGAAGATTTGTCCAGCAGAATCTTTATTGTAGAGCTCTTTACATGCTGATGGAGAAGGACCCCAAGCCCCAAATGCGCACGGCTTAAATAGCCCGCAGGGCGATGTATTCGTCTGTGATTGGTGCTCCGCAAAATGCCCAAATGATATAGCCTCTCTGATAGGAAGAGCTACCATATAGAAATTACCATATAGTAGCGCATGTGCAATTAACATAGCTAATGCTGTAAACAAGAACCAGGAAGCAGGAAGCCAGCGCCATCTTGTAATGGCGAATACGGCTCCCGACATCTCCCCCTTTCTTTTAAATTATATGCAGAGCCAGACACATTACCATGAGGTTTCCGATCAGCCTGCTGAATCAACAGCTTGAGCGATCAAGGAGGTTACACAGTAAACGAGACCCTTTGCATCGGAGACCCCGTGCAATGGGAACCTGAGCCCTGGGAGATGCAGAGGTCTGTCCAGAACAACATCCTGGTGCAATGGGAACCTGTGCCCTTCAGGAGTGTTTGGAGTTCTGACAGCGTCTCAATGGCTTAGCATACTTAACCATACTTGGGGGATGCTCCCTGCTCAACAGCCAGCATAGCTTGCACAATGGCCACATTTTTAGCATGTTGTTGTCTTTTGAATCTTCAAAGCAACCAAAAACAGAGGAACAGTCCCAAAAATAAGGTCATTCCAAACATTCCTACACCAACCCATTCTTTAAAGTAGGAAAAAGCGGAGGACATCCAAGAAAACAATCCATGTGTAACAGAAATATCTAAACGAGTGGAATTAATCTGAACTATGGCGAGACGAAGCTTTCTCATCAAATCATCAAATTCTACACTCCAATTAGATAGCGAGGATAACTCCTTAGATAAATTCGCTGCTTTAGTAAAATTTTCATATTGAATGGAAGTCACACAAAGCCCAGGTAATTTAACTTCACATCCCAATTGAGCCAATTGCCATAATATTTCTAATTGTTCCTGAACCAGATCAATACGCTGACTAACAATCATCAAACCCCCTTTCAATTGACTATTCACAGAGGCTTGAACATCTATTGCTTCGCTAACCGAGGCAGATAAATTATTGAGAAAATCCATTTAATGAATGAGCTCTGCGACTCTGACAGCCAGTCCAAGGAAAAATAGAGGAAGAATCTGGGCGCCCCACCAATGCAGAAAGGCGCATATTGTGGTTGTTGATGATGGCGACCGCGTTTTGTATCCTGTGTCTCATGTTGCGGCCACCATCCAAAAAGGACAGTGGCGTTAGCAGAAGTCACCCTATTCGCCCCTTTTCCAGTAGTAACCTCCCTTCCTAGTTTGGCATAAGAAAAGTTTCCTAACTTAATACAAGGATCTTCAGATGACTGGTTCACAGTAAAACATAAGCTACCATTAGTAGTCCAAGTATAATTATTTGGATAGGAGCCACATCCTTGGATATTGGCAAAAATGGTAGCCCCAAAGAGTCATTAGTCGTAAAAAATCGTGGAAAAACTTGTGCATCATGCATCACCGGCATCGGCCGAGGGAAGGTCGATAGGATTCCCCAGCGTATCTCTTGACTCGTCGTCTGCGCGCTCATCAGCATTCCCAGCAGTGTCAGAATCCAAAGCGGGGCCATCATGTTTCACCATTCGAGTCAATCGCGCTGGAACCCAAATTGGATTTTCTTGACCCTGTGGGAAAACACAAACAGCTCCCCTGGATCTTATTAATATAGGATCCGGTCCTTTCCATTGATTATCAAGTACATCTTTCCATTTCACCAGTTCTTTTGGAGATGCATGAGTGACATGTCTGTCTGCAGCAGACTGTCCATTGGGATCCAATTTTAAAAAGTTTAGAGTAAATAAAGTGAGGGAAAGAGTAGCTTTCTGACTCATATTTATGGCGGGGCAGATTCCCCCCTTTTGTTTTTGTAAGTACATTTTAATAGTGCTATGAGCACGTTCCACCATACCTTGTCCTTGTGGGTTGTAAGGTAACCTGGTCACATGGTGGATTTCCATTTTAGCACAAAATTGTTGAAATGTTTTAGAAGTATAAGCAGGTCCATTATCAGTCTTTAGCTGCCGTGGCTTTCCCCACGCTGCCCATGCCTCCAGGCAGTGGGTGATGACATGAGCCACTTTTTTCTCCTGACAACGGTGTAGCATGGACAATTCCGGAACAGGTGTCCACAGAGACATGAACATATTTTAACTTACCAAAGGCAGAAATATGGGTGACATCCATTTGCCAAATATGTAAGGGTTTTAATCCCCTAGGATTGACACCAAAAGTAGGTACAGATGTAAATTCTGCACAATTGACACATTTAAGTATAATGTCACGGGCATCCGCTCGTGAAATGCCAAATTTTCTTCTGAGTGTATCCGCCGGAACATGATACAGCTCATGAAAGGCAACAGCATTTTGTATGGGATTAAGGATAAAATAGAATGCCTTAGTAGCTTTATCAGCCAAATCGTTAGCTCTTGTCATGGGTCCAGGCAACAGCGTATGTGCTCTCATATGCTGTATGAAAAAAGGATGTAATCTCGTTCTGATTGATTGCTGAATATCAGCAAAAACTTGTGCGACAGCACTTTTTGAAGAAATTAGTCCCACTGTCTCCAAAATTTGTACTGCTCCAACCACATAATATGAGTCGGAGATAATATTCAGAGGTTGAGGGAAAACTCGTAAAACCTCAGCTACAATGGCACATTCAACCAATTGTGGGGATGAAATATTAAAGCATTTTTGAAATATCTGATCATTAACAACATAACTGCCAATACCTGTCTTGGACCCATCAGTAAAAACATCAATAGCTCCTACAATCGGTTGACTTTTAGTAATTTTTGGAAAAATAATGGCATTAGTTAAGACAAATTGTAACAGGGGGTGTTTAGGATAATGATTATCGATATTTCCAGAAAAGGTGCAACGAAGAATCGCCCAAACATCCAAGGTGGCACATAACACATTTACTTGGTAAACAGTATAAGGCACAATAATAGATTCTGGCTCACAGCCAAAATGGGTCAAAGCTAGTTGTAAACCTTTTAAGGCCATTTCTCCTATTTGAGTGGGATAATGGCTTAGAACTTTGCCAGGAGAAGTTTGAGGATGGACCCATAATAGTGGTCCCTTTTGCCATAGCACAGCTGTAGGCTGTTGAGGTGAGGAAACAATGCATAGCTGAAACGGGCTACTTGTCCCTTGTTAGGTAGACTTTTCCATGCTCGGGTGGCAGCTTTATTTATCTGTTCATAAACTTCTAACGGATAGGCAGTCTGATTCACAGCCCATTGGCCTTGACCCGTGAGCATATCAAAGCTCCATTGAGGTCGCTGATTGGCTATATTTATTTTCGCTTGGGCCGCACACAATTCCTGATAAATGGACTTCCAATCTAAATAATGACCCATAGATAAGCATGCTTTAACTGTATTATTCCAATCGTCTGGAGTCATTGCATTCATGGCTAGCCTCTCAATAAGGGCTGTGGTAAAGGAGGCGCTAACTCCATATGTCTGCACTGCTTCCACTAAAGCCTTCAATTGTTTCCAAATCCAATGGAGTATGTTGCCTCTGATTCTGGGCATCCTCCCATATGGGGAATGCTGCCTGTATTCTCTTTGTCTCCTTATCTGGAATCATAGAATTTCTTCCTTTTTGGGCATCTTTTGCTGCTGTATGACATCATAGGGCGGTGCCGTTGGTTCATAGCCCGATGCATAAGGCGGGGCACGCCCATACCTTCCTGCCTCATATTTTGCAGCTTCCTCATCTAATTCTGCCTGCTCGGCAGGGTTCAGCTCTGGATCCCCCTCTGATTCTGATAGGTCAGAATAATCCTCCTCTCCGGGGGACGTCTCCCCCTCGGAGGAAGAATCTATAGTATAATGCTTAAACTCAGTGAGGAGAGGGTATAATTTTGGATCCTCACATTCACAATCCTTACATGCTCCTTCTTTTGGAGCAGGCATAAGCTTTAAACTTCTAGCTCGTCGGTTAAGTTCCTCTTCCTTTTCGGCGAGCTGTTTTTTCTTTCTTTTCTAGTTCCGCTAGTTTATTGTGCACATTCTCATTCTTATCTGACTTCTTTTTGGAGAACTTCTTCTTTTGTTCTCCCTTCTTTCCCTTTTCAGCTTCTGATAGACTATCCTGATGGTCTGAAAGCACTCTCTGCCCCTCCTTGACCTGTTCCTTACATCTCTCATCTTCAATACAAGACTTTAACAATTTATATAATGGCCATGCACCAGCCCTTAAAGTTCCTTGCTCCTTCTCCCACATAAGGTCTCCTCCCAATTTATCCCATGTTCCTTTGGAGAGGGTCCCGGAGACAACAAACCAGGGAGCAACACGGTCAACCTCCTTAAGGAAGTTCTGCAAAACTCTGTTTGGAATCTTCAGCTCTCTCTGCTTCAGCAGCGCCTGCGCTGCATCTGCAATAGGCTTGGTCGGCTGGTTCCCCATAACTCCTTTTTCTACAGGAGAGGGTGTGACGGCTCAGTTATTTACCTGAAACTTAGGGCCAGTTAAGCTAGGTCACAAAATGGTGAGCGGCAAGTCTTTTCCCGTTTATGACAATTAAGACACAGACAACACAGTAAAACGAAAATGAAACGAACAACAAGAAACGGGATCACCCAGACCACGGAGATCATACCTTGCTGAAAAGTGCTGCAGCTTCTCGCTCCGCTGGATTGAATCTTCCTTCGACGAGCAGTCGAGGGTCCTTCGAGTCGTTCCTCCGCCCAGGGTCGGCACATCCCGGGTTTCGGCACCACTTGTCGCGCGCAACCTTTGCCGATAAGGAAGACGCGTCAACCGAAGATTTGTCCAGCAGAATCTTTATTGTAGAGCTCTTTACATGCTGATGGAGAAGGACCCCAAGCCCCAAATGCGCACGGCTTAAATAGCCCGCAGGGCGACGTATTCATCTGTGATTGGTGCTCCGCAAAACGCCCAAATGATATAGCCTCTCTGATAGGGAGAACTACCATATAGAAATTACCATATAGTAGCGCATGTGCAATTAACATAGCTAATGCTGTAAACAAGAACCAGGAAGCAGGAAGCCAGCGCCATCTTGTAATGGCGAATAAGGCTCCCGACAGGGCTGATCTCCAAAATATACAAAGAACTCAAGAAACTAGTCAACAAAAACCAAATAACTCTATTAAAATGGGCTACAGAACTGAATAGGTAAATCTCCATAGAGGAAATAAAAAATGATTTAAGACACTTAAGAAAGTATTCAACATCCTTAGCTGTCAAGGAAATGCCAACTAAAACAACTTTGAGATATCATCTTACTCCTGTCAGAATTGCTAAAATTAGAAATAGCAATGCCAACTTATGCTTGAGAGGATGTGCAGAAATGGGTACACTAATCCACTTCAGGTGGAACTGCAAACTTGTACAGCCATTTTGGAGACTAGAATGGCAGTTTCTCAGGACAATGGGAATCAGTCTATCACGAGACCCAGTAATCTCCTGCTTAAGTACATACCCAAATGATCCAAATCCATGCAACCAAGACTTGTGAATATGTTCATATCAATATTATTTATAATAGCAAGAACCTGGAATCAACTTAGATGCCCCTCAACTGAAGTATAAATAAAGAAGATTTGCAACATTTACAAAATGGAATACTACTCTGTAGGGGTGGGCAGAAACAATGGAATCTTGAAACTCACAGACAAGTGGATGGAACTTGAAGAAACCATCCTGAACGAGGTACCCCAATCACCGAAAGAGAAACATGGTATGTATTCACTCTTATGTGGATTTTAGACATATTGCAACGGCTCACCAGCCTACAAATCAAACTGCCAGAGAAACTAGGATAGAAGGAGGATTCTAACAGTTTTACATAAGGACACTCACAGAAGCAGGAAGGGACAAGGTCCTCAGAGCATATGGGTGGGTATTTGTGGGTAGTGAGTGGAGAGGGAACTAGCACAAATAAATTGGAGGAGAGTAAAGATTGTGGGTCTAGGAACATTTGGTCAGGGGAGGAATAGACTTGAGAAGAGAAGAGAGGAGAAGAGAAGAGAGGAGAACAGAGGAGAGAAAAGAGAGAAAGAGACTATAAAAGAGGGAGCCATTACAGGTTAGAAGAGGAAATAGAACCTAGAGAAATGTACAGAGCCCTACAGGAATGACTCCAACTAACAATTTGAGCAACAGTGTAAACGCTAACATAAACTCCCTTCCTGGCAATGAGATCAATGACTAACTTATCCACCATCATTGAGACCTCATCTGTAGCTGATGGAAACAGAAGCATACATGCACAACTAAACACTGAGCCGAACTGGAATCCTTATGCAGAGAGGGAGGACAAGACCACATTGCAGAAACCCAAAGACACACCTGATTTGAACAAGGAGGAGCTAATGGGGCCCCAGACTTATAGCTGGGAATCCAACATGGGACTGACACAGACCCCTAAACATGGGTCTCAGCTAAAAGTCCTTTGCAGTCTAAGGGTCTTCAGAGAGTGGGACCAGGAAGTATCCCTGTTGCAAAAAGGACATTGGGGGAAATCCCCATGGAGGGATACTCCATTAACCTTGAGACAGGAGGGACATTTTAGTTTCTACTTAAAATGACTTGAAGGATTTAGATGACCCCTCCTGGAAGGCATCCACGTACGTGCGTAGTGTTGGTTGGATGGGAGGAGAGAGTGGCTGGGTGCCTGGGATGTTGGGAGGGGAAGAAGGAGGGTGGGAGTAAGTTGGAGGGAACTGGTTTGATAAGTATAATAAAAAAATTTACAAATTAAAAACATTAAAAAGATACCAATGTAATTTTCAAAAAAAACAAAGTTAACATACTTTAACAATTTAAATTTTTTACCTCTATTGACTTTGAAATATCACACCTCCACAGAGAGAACATCACTTCCAGCACAAGTTCTAATAGATCTCAATAATAAAAACTCACAGTAATCTAATAGGGAGGGGAAGGTGAAAACTGAAGGATCACAGATTCAAGGCATCTGGCTACTAGATTTGTTATCTCTACCTATTCTCAGACAAGCCATGTGTTCCTGTCCTCACACTGCCTCCTCAGATTGACTGTTATCACTTCGATACCTCAGACTAACTTCTCAAACAAAATCATCTCACAGCATGCACTTCTCGCTCCTCTACCTTATCTTCCTCTCTCTGTCCAGCCATGTCACTCCTATCTCCAAATCCCTGCTGCTGGAATTAAAGGCCTGATTCCCATGTCCTGGGACCACCTTAGTGTGAGCTGTTTTTCTTTTATACAGACTTAGGATGTGTCTAACTAGTGACATAGTGTGTGTGTGTGTGTAACTACTGATTTAATGTGTGTGGATAACTAGTGACCTAATGTTGGTAGCTAACTAGTGACTTAGGTGTGTAGTTGACTAAATACATAGAAATACATAGGTGAATGGCTAACTACTATCTCAGTGTGTGTGTGGCTGACTATTTTCTTGGTGTTTGTGACTAGCTAGTAAATGAGATGTGTGGCTGACTATTCAGTTAGAATGGTTGGGTAAGTAGTGATCTATTGTGTGTAGCTAACTAGTGACATAGTAACTGTGGCTAACTAGTAACCTAGCTTTGTGGCTAACTAGTGACTTTGTCAATGTGGTTAATTACTGCTTAGTTATGTAGCTAAATAGTAACTTAGGTGTGTGATTAACTACTGTCTTAGTGTGTGTGGCTAAGTACTGCTTTATTTGTGTGATGGACTTATGGCTTAGTTTTTGTGGCTAACTAGTGACATAGGTATGCAGCTGACTATTGATTTAGGTGTTTGTCTAACTAGGGACTTCATGTGTGTGGCTAAATAGTGAGTTAAGTATGTGGCTAACAAGTGGTATTGTGTGTGTGGGTACTAGTGAGCTAGTATGTGTGGCTAACTAGTGGGTTAGTTTGTGGCTAACTGGTGACTTACACTTAACTACATGTGTAGCTAAATAGTGACTCTGCTTAGTAATCCGATTGTTAGGAACTAGCAGCCATTTGACCCACCCCCAACCTGATGATGGGCATGCCCTCATGGCCATGCCATCGCTAAGTCAGCTTTTCCTGATGGCTCAAGCTTTACATGGCTGGCAGAGGACTCAGTTACACATGTGCAAGCCTCCCCTTTTAAAGCCATTACCCCACACCCCTCTTTATCTCTCTCCTGCTTTCAGTTGGCCAACAGCTACCCCTCTTTCTCTCCTTCTCTCAACAAACTCCACATGGGCTCTGAGTCTCGTGTTTGTGTTTTTTAGGCATTAGCTGCATAGCAAAAGAACAACATTGTTGCTGAAACCCAGGCAGGCTCTCCTTGAGGGTCACTGGCAGCTGTTTGGTGTTGGTCCTCCAGCCAGAGACACTCGGGATCCTGTTTCCGATAACAGTAGCTGCCTCCCTTCCCCCTAACCCCCCACAGTTCACTGGAAACACCGCCCCACACAGGCTTCAATTAGGTAAGGTACCCTTTTAAATTTTAACCCATTTCCTTTGGGTCTGGTGCATTCCTCATGGGTGAAAGATATACTGCTTGGGGCAGGATATCTGCTCTGCTCTGGGACTGTTGAGTCCTTCAGGCTTCTGTTGGTCCTGGCAAAGTTTTCGGGCTGACAATCTTCGAATAAACCTCTGACATTCTCGCTCAACGTGTGGCCACATTCTTGGGCTTAAGAGTTTCAAGACTGCATGGTCACTTTCCTCTCTACACAGGGGAATGAACCGACTAAGGAAATATCTCCCACCACTCCACTGGGATGCCTGATAGAAAATTTAAAACCCTTTCACTTAATGCCACTTGTTAAGGCACCCAGACTTATTTACCTTTGTACTGAAAAGTGGCCTAGATATCCCCTAGGAAATTCAAGTTGGCCGCGTAACGGCTCTCTAGATCCAGATATTTTACAGGATCATTCAAATTACTGCCAGCAAACAGGTAGAAGGAAGGAGTTTTTTCTATCTCTCTGCTAAACCATCTCTTACCCTCAACTTGGTTCTGTTCTCTTTCCACCACTCTAAAACTCTCCCTGCCCGCCGAAGCTGCAGCTTGTCTCAGGGCAGTAGGCTGGGCTGAGGCAGCATATACTCAAGACAAAATAGAATCTCAAAATTTTATGATTTCTGCCAGCTGTTGGGGATATGTTTATGGCAGCTGCCGTTTTGACAACGTGGCCTAGCCTCACCCCCCATGGTTCTTCAGTCTGCTACACCAGCCACCTAGGCACAGGGAGTCTAGCCAGCTTCTGCCGCCAACAGAACCTGTAATTCATTTATCTTTTGCTTTTATTCTTTTCTTTGCTTTATTCTTTATTCTTTGCCTCTAATTTCTTTTTTCACTATGTCATACATAGCTTCACATTCTAGTCCTTCTCAATTTTACACAGTCCTGTTTAATATATATGTGCATTTAACTTAAATTTAACTATATGTAAATGTAAGCTAACTTCATACAACTTAAATTCAATTGTAGTAAGTCTCAAATATTTCTAAATTGCTATGTGGTTTTGAATGGTGGTAAACATTTCAGGGTATAAATGTCTATTTCAAGCTAACAAAATATTTATGCCACCCAGTCTTTCCTGTGAGCTGTTTATTAAGGTTAAGCCTCTTTTATCCGAGGGAGTTTTTCTCTACCTCTTTGTCCTCTATGGTTATAAGTGTAACCTACTAAGTAAAAACCAGTTACAGTCAGGCTGCAGGGCCCTGAGTAAAATATCACTCCACAGCCGCTCAGCTTGAATCCAGTTTTCAAAACAGATTAATTACAGGGATATTTTGTATACTAAGTTATGCTAAACAGTCAGACAGCCCTCAAATGCTCAGAGATCTAGAGAATATGGCATTTAAAATGTCTCATTAAAAAGCTTTTTTTAACAGAGAGACAGGCCACCTGCTGGCACCACCCATTTCCTCCGAGATGACTGATGGGCAAGGAAGGAATCTCCACCCACAAAAGTGGCAACGCTAGCCACTGAACAATCCTGCCTTTCATTTCATCCCTCACAAACTGTACACCTAAATACTGTGGTCTGTGTTCAAACACATGACAGATTAAAACATGCTGGAAATAAAAAAATCACTCCCCTTACCACAGTCATGTACTTTTTTCATAGTGGTGAATTCAGCACCTGGTTGCTTACCCTGAATCCTCCTGCAGTGTAAACAATTTTCCTTATTCTGAACTGAAGGCAGAAACAATGCTCCACTTGCAAATGCTTTTCCTGTGACTGCACTGGATCGTTGGCTACCTGACTCTAAAGGAAAATTTAAATCTCTTAGGTGTTACAGTAATTTAAGAAATTTGAAGGTATAGTAGAGAAGACAGCAAGGCCATTGTTTGGAGAGCAACAGACTGCAACCAATGCCACTTGCATCAACATAAGGGATTGTCTCATAAACATTCTTCTAACAGGATGCAAATGCATCTGTTGTAGCATTAATATGCCTTCCCAGGGAGAAATCACTTCGCTCACAGAGGAGATCCATAAAGACAAATCTTTCTAACATAACATGTATCTATCTTCAAAGCCACAGAGAAACTCTCAAAAAACAAAAAGTCTTGTGGAATATGTTTGTGTTTATACACAACAATAAAAAAAATCTTAACTAATGCATATTAGGTGATTGTGTTCTTTAAATACTCAGGGTGCATTAATTTATCTCAGATGAATGAAGACTCAGTAGATTTGTGTGATCAAAATTTTCCAAGATTATATTCAGCTGGCACATGGCATACAGGGTTAGGTCATGAAAATTGCATGTATCACATTTAATGTTGCCTGTACTACCCTGTGCTCTGAAGAAATTAATTCAAATCCTTTAGGATGAGGCTTTGGGTGTTCTTCAGAAGCAAATACAGATAAATTACTGATTGTTTACCAAACCCTGTGGCGGGTATTGGGGACTGAAAATAAAGAGAGGAATATGAAAGAATTGAGTTCATTTAAGAACTTTGATTTTGCTGTCAACACTGTACATAAAGGTGGCAGACAGAAGTAACACGAGCAATTTCCTGTTTTCCATTGGTGGGAATTAGCAGTGTGGGGCCTGTAATCAATTTTAGATGATGTACAAAATGCCTGATTTGCAATGTCTTGGTGTCCACAGACAAGTATAATCAATAATCTGGATAATCGAAAGATATTAGCATGAAAAAAAATCTACTTTCACCTCCACACATCCACTTCCTCTCCTCGGAGGGGCTGGAGAATTCTGAGACTTAATCCTCAATCCCCTGCTTCTAACTTTTATACCTCTCTAGGGCTAGGATTATAGGTGTGACCTCTGTGAGCTCCAGACAATATTCAGGTCATACCTTGAAAACCTGTACTCCACAAAATTTGAGAATTCAAAGGAAATGAACAAATTTCTTGATAATTATCACCAAAATAAAATCAAGAACAGACAAACAACTTATATAGAACTAGAAACACCTATCGAAGTAGAAGCAGTCATCAAAAAGCCTTCCAACACACACACACACACACACACACACACACACACAGAGACACACAAAGACACACAAATAAGACCAGGGCCAGATGGCTTCAGTCCAGAATTCTACTGGAAAATCAATGAAGAGCTCAATCTCATACTCCCCCAAATTGTTCCACACAATAAAAACAAAAGGTTCATTGCCAAACTCTTTCTTTTGGAGGCCACAATCACCTTGGTATCCAGGCCACACAAAGACACTACTAGGAATAAAAACTACAGACCAATATCCCTAATGAATATTGATGCAAATATACTCAATAAAATACTGGTAAACCGAATCCAAGCATACATCACAGAAATCACCCACCATGACCAAGTAGGCTTCATCACTGGTATGCAGGCGTTGTTTAACATTCGTAAATCTATCAATGTGATCCACTTTATAAACAAACTTAAAAAGAAAACTACCTGATAATCTCCTTAGATTCTGAAAACCCTTCAGCAAAAATCAACACCCTTTCACGAAAAAGGCCTTGGAGAGATCAGGGGTAACGGGAACATACTTAAACATAATAAGAGCACTATTCAGTAAACCAACAGACAATATCAAATTGGATGGAGGGAAGTTTAAGGGGTTTCTCTAAAATCAGGAACAAGACAAGGCTGTCATCTCATTCCATATCTCTAATATTGTACTGGACGTACTAGCTAAAGCAATAAGAAAACAAAAAGTAGATCATGGAGACACAAAATGGAAATGAAGAAATCAAACTTTCTCTATATGCTGATGACATGATAATTTACAAAAATGAACCCTCACCAAAAAGAAAAACCAAAAAAAAAGCAAAAAAACAAAAGCAAACAAAAAAAAAACTAAAACAAAACAAAATAAAAACAAAAACAAAAAACAAAAAGAAAAACCATCTTCTACCAGGGAACACCTGAGGTTTATAAACACCTCAGCAAACTAGCAGGATACAAGATATTCTCAGAAAAGATGAGTAACCCTACTTTATTCAGACAACAAAGGGGTGGAGAAAGAAATCTGAGAAATATCAACATTTACAATAGCCACAAAAAGCATACAGTATCTTGTGGTAATGCTTACCAAATAAGCAAATGACCTAATAATAAGAAATTTGTGGCATTAATGAAAGAAATGCAAGAAGATAGCAGAAAATTGAAAGATCTCCCATGCTCTTGGATAGGTAGGATGAGCATAGTAAAAATAGCAATCTTGTCAAAATCAATCCATAGATACTATATCATCCCCATTAAAATCCCAGCACAATTCTTCACGAACCTTGAAAGGATAATAATAATCGACTTTATATGGAAAACAACAGAACCAGGATAGGCAAAAAAAATCCTGTACAATAAAGGAAGTTCAGGAGGCATCACCATTCCCAACTTTAAGCTCTACTACAGAGAGATACTCTTGAAAAGGGCCTGGTATTGGCAACAAAATAGAGCAGTAGACCAACGGAATTGAATAGAAAACCTGATATTAACGCACACTCCTTCGAACACCTGATTTTTGACAAAACAGTTAAAACTATACAATGGGAGGAGTAAATCATCTTCAACAAATGTTGCTGGCACAACTGGATGATGGTGTGTAGAACTGCAGATAGAACCATGTCTATCGCCATGCACAAACCTCAAGTCAAACGGATTAAACACATCGTGATAAATCCTGCCACACTGAACCTCTTAGAAGAGAAAGTGGGAGATACCCTTGAACAAATTGGTATAGAAGACCCCTTCCAAAAATTCCAAACACTGAGATTGACAATTAGTAAATGGGACTTCCTCAAACTTAGAAGCTTCTGTAAAGCAAAGGACACAGTTGACAAGACCAAATGGCAGCCCTCAGACTGGGAAGAGATTTTCACCAATCCTACATCTGACAGAGGGCTGATCTCCAAAATATACAAAAAAAAGCAAGAAAATAGCCATCAAAACACCAAATAACCCAATTAAAAAACGGGGTACAGAAATGAAAATTATTCTCAATGGAGGCATTCAAAATGGCCGAAACACAAGAAAGAAAGTGATCAACATCCTTAACTATCAGTGAAATGCAAATCAAAAGAACTTTGAGATACCATCTTACTCCTGCCAGAATGAGCTAAAATTGAACACCAATGACAACTTATGCTGGAGAGGATGTGGAGAAAGGGGAACACTCCTTCTCTGCTGGTGAGAGTACAAACTTACACAGCCATTTTGGAGGTCAGTGTGGCGGTTCCTCAGGAAATTGGGAATCAGTCTACAACAGGACCCGCTGATCCCTCTCTTAGTCACATACCCAAAGTATCCACATCCATGTAACAAAGACATGTGCTCCACTGTGTTCATGGCTGCATTATTTGTAACAGCGAGAACGTAGATGCAACCTAGATGCCCCTCAACTGAAGAATGGATAAAGAAGATATAATGGCACATCTACACAATGGAATACTACTCTGTGTGGGGGGAAAAAACAATGGAATCTTGATATTCTCAGGCAAGTGGAAGGAACTTGAAGAAACCATCCTGAAAGAAGTAACACAGTCACAAAAAGAAGGACATGCTATGTACTTGCTCACATATGGATTTTAGACATAGAGCAAAGGATCACCAGCATATAATTGACAACACCAGAGAAACTGATACACAAGGAAGATCTAAGAGATTCATATAAGGTCCCTCAATGAAGGTGGAATCAAAAAATTCTCCAGAGCACAAGGGGATTTGGAAGTCGTTAGTGGGGTGGGGACTAGGAGAAATAGAAATAGAAGGGGAGGAGGGGAAACCATGTGGGATTAGGAAGACTTCTTTCCCAATTTTCAATTCTGGGATTTACTCTCATGATGACATGTAAGATTTCCATATTCATTGGATCCATGAAGCTCAGCCCTATCTAAACTCTTTATTCATTCTGAGCTGACATGGAAATCTCACTAATCCTCCTACCTGAGCGTAGTGGTATAGCTTGTATGTGACCAGTTTGATTGGATCTCCCATCAGTAAACAGATTGAACTGAGTCTATGGTAACAGTAAAAACCCATTCTCCAAGTCATCTCAAACTCTAAGCATCTGTCTCTGTATTGTTAAATAATTAGTTTTATAGTCTTTTAATCAGCTTTCCATTTTATGTAATCATTGCCATGACCAGTGGAATCTAACCAGGGCTTCAGTAACCTTCCAATCTTAGTGGAAGAATAATGAAACATTACATGTTCGTGTTGATTACATCTACTTTCAGGACAGAGATTGAACTGAGTTAGATCCTGTTGAAAATTACAAAATCAATTGTGTTTTTTTGAGACAGTGTTTCTCTGTGGTAACAGCCTACATTCCTGTTACTAGCTCTGAGACCGTGCTATGCTACCCTACAACTCACAGAGATCTGACTTCCTCTAACTCCCATGTGCTGCCAATAATGTTGAGTGCAGCAAGATACATAGCAGACCCAGATAAATCCAAGCCACTACCTCTTACCTTTATGTCAGCAAGAAAGCACTGATCCTGTCTCCACAAACTCTCACCAAGTTTCAGACACCTTCCTCTCCTTGGAGGAGCTGGAGAATTCTGAGACTGACTCTTCAATCCCCTGCTTCTAACTGTTATAACTCTCTAGGGCTGGGATTAAAGGTGTGACCTCTTTGAGCTCCAGACAATATTCAGGTCATACCTTGAAAACCTATACTCCACAAAATTTGAGAATTCAAAGGAAATGAACAAATTTCTTGATAATTATCACCAAAATAAAATCAAGAACAGACAAACAACTTAAATAGAACTAGAAACACCTAACGAAGTATAAGCAGTCATCAAAAGCCTTCCACACACACACACTCACTCACACACACACACACACACACACTGACAGACACACACACACACAGACACACAAAAAGACCAGGGCCAGATGGCTTTAGTCCAGAATTCTACTGGAAAATCAAGGAAGAGCTAAATCTCATACTCCCCAAATTGTTCCACACAATAGAAAACAGAAAGTTCATTGCCAAACACTTTCTTTTGGAGGCCACAATCACCTTGTTATCCAGGCCACACAAAGACACAACTAAGAATAAAAACTACATACCAATATCCCTAATGAATATTGATGCAAATATACTCAATAAAATACTGGCAAACCGAATCCAAGTATACATCACAGAAATCACCCACCAAGACCAAGTAGGCTTCATCACTGGTATGCAGGCATTGTTTAACATTCGAAAATCTATCAAGGTGATCCACCTTATAAACAAACTTAAAAGAAAACCACCTGATAATCTCCTTAGATTCTGAAAAAGCCTTCAGCAAAAATCAACACCCTTTCACGAAAAAGGCCTTGGAGAGATCAGGGGTAACAGGAACATACCTAAACATAATAAGAGCACTATTCAGTAAACCAACAGACAATATCAAATTGAATGGAGGGAAGTTTAAGGGGATTTCTCTAAAATCAAGAACAAGACAAGGCTGTCATCACATCCATATCTCCAATATTGTACTTGAAGTACTAGGTCAACAATAAGACAACAAAAGTAGATCATGGAGACACAAAAATGGTAATGAAGAAATCAAACTTTCTCTGTTTGCAGATGATATGATAGTTTACAAAATTGAACCCCACCCAAAAACAAAAAAAAAACTAAAACAAAAACAAAAAAACAACAACAACAACAAAAAACCTTCTTCTACCAGGGAACACCTGAGGCTTAGTAACACCTTCAGCAAACTAGCAGGATACAAGATATTCTCAAAAAAGATGAGTAGCCCAACTTTATTCAGACAAAAAGGGGCTGAGAAGAAATCTGAGAAATATCATCATTTACAATAGACACAAACAACATACAGTATCTTGGCGTAATGCTTACCAAATAAGCAAATGACCTAATAATAAGAACTTTGTGGCTTTAAAGAAAGAAACTCAAGAAGATAGCAGAAAATGGAAAGATCTCCCATGCTCTTGTAAAGGTAGGATGAACATAGTAAAAATGGCAATCTTGTCGAAATCAATCCATAGATACTGTGCCATGCCCATTAAAAATCCCAGCACAATTCTTCACGAACCTTGAAAGGATAATAATGGACTTTAAAAAAAAATAAAAAAAAAAAAAAGAGAACCACGATAGGCAAAAAATCCTGTACAATAAAAGGAAGTTCAGAGGTCATCACCATTCCCAACTTTAAGCTCTACTACAGAGCAATACTCCTGAAAAGGGCCTGGTATTGGCAAGAAAATAGAGCAGTAGACCAATGGAAGTGTAGTATTAGATGATATGATAGTCTGGCACAATGGTCTCCCATAAGGAGGCTCAAAACTCCAGTGATCACTGAATACATAATGACAGATTTTGATAATTAAATGAATAAACTTTAAACCAGTGAATGGTGTTTTATGCGTGAAGCCTAAATGATTGCTCAATACTGAAGGGTCATTGAGTTCTTAATCATAGATATGAATGAATAAAGAGATAATTTCTCATAATTAACCCCTAGAGAGATAACAAATCGATATCAACATTGATTTAAAGAAAGAAAGAAAGAAAGAAAGAAAGAAAGAAAGAAAGAAAGAAAGAAAGAAAAAAAGAGAGAAAGAAAGAAATCACAGGAGACAATTTAAATCCAACAAGGTCGATCAAGACTCCACTTTTCCTGGAGTAGAAAAAGACAGATTTGTATAATGAAATAATCAGATAGTTGGATCATCTGTCACACTTGAGTCACACAAGGTTGCACCAAACTTCCAGGGATCACAGATTATATAATGAAGGAATTTAATAATTACATCTTTCAATATGAAAGCGTTGACCTTTTTTGTATCATCATTTCCTGTGCAGACGTGCCAGATATGAAAATGAATGCTGTCATCACGTATTTTTTAAAATGCAATCAGTTAATCGTCATGTCTGATGAATTCTGTTGGCCTGACATCATCATAAGCGCCTGAATCTGTTGTGGTGCGGCAGGACATAAGATAATGGGCCAAATCCTGGCGTGGGAGGAGTAGCCACAATGTTGATATCAGCAGGGATATACTCCTCTTCATCCTCTTACCTTTAGAGGAGCTTGATTCCATGGTTTCTCAGAGTTGTTTAGATTTGCATTAGTATGATGAATAAGGATTTTGAGCAGTGTCTTATGTTTCTTTCAGTCATTTTGGATTGCTCATTTGACTGTTCTCTATTAATTCCTGTACCCCGCTTTCCTAAGATGGTTATTTAGAGTTATTTATTGTTGGTGGTATGTCATGTTATCTGCCCGACAGAGTTCATTAGATGAGACTCACTGATCAGGAGATTATTCGGTTATTCCATTTTTAAAATCGGTGGTCACTGTGTCCTTCATGGGTCAGTTCTATTGCAACCTCTCAGAAACTGATGATGCGAAACAGTACACTTTTTTTAAATCGTGTAATCATTTGATTGTTAAAAATGTACTACTACGTAATCAGTAATCACTGTATGAGGCAGTGTCCTCCATTCTCTGGCACTGCTTCTGGTACGGATCTCCTGCTGTGTCAATCCCACTGCAGCCAAATGACGGATGACACCATCATTACTTACACAAGCAAATAAGTTAATAATTGGATAGTCCTCCATACTTAACTTTCAGAAGATGGAACCAAACTCCAGTGATTGTCAAGGAAGGAGTACTTAGATAATTAAATACTGCAACATGATTAACTCCCATGGAGGAATGACCCTACTCCAGTCAAGAAGAACAACATCTTCATCGATTCAATTAATTAATATATAATGAAAAATGATTGAATAATGTCACGGGAGTGCATACATAAATCCCACATGGAGTAGTCAGAAGGATCTCTTCCTGGAATAATGATTTTTTTAAAAATTATATTGATAATTATTTAGCTGGCATTTTATATTAAAACTGACGAGATGGCACCAGATTCCTAAAACTATCACTGATGTAATGATCTATTTACAGAGTTAAATGATGAGGTAATGAGATGATGTTACATCGTCTACTCACAAAATCTGACTTCAAAATGGAATTACGGTCCATAATATTACCTGTATTTCAAATACGTTAATTAAATGATGAATTATTATATAATTTCCTATTTTAACAGGTAAATAAGTAAGTGTACTATTATATGATGTGATGTTCTGGCACGATGGACTCCCCTAAGGAGGCTAAAAACTTCAGTGGTCACTGAATACATAATGACAGATTTTCATAATTCAATGAATAAACATTAAACTGGTGGATGGTATTTTATGCATGAAACCTAAAGATTGTTCAAACTGAAGAGTCATTCAGTTCTTAATCATAGATTTCAACAATAAAATGAATGAATGAAGTGATAATTTCTCATAATTCACCCCTAGAGAGATAACAAAATGATATCAACATTGATTTAAATAAATAAATAATGAAATCACAAGGGAAATTTTAACACCAACAAGGGGGCTCCAGACTCCACTCTTCCTGGAGTAGAAAAAGACAGATTTAAATAATGAAATCATCAGATTGTTAGATTGACTGTCACACTTGAGTCACACAAGCTGGCACCACACTTCAGGGGTCACAGATTATATAATGAAACAATTTAATAATTACATCTCTACATATCTAAGTCGTTGAACTTTTTCAAATCATCAATTCCTGGGCAGACTTGCCAGATATGAAAACGTATGCTGTCATCACGGATTTTTAATATTTTTTAATATCTTCAGATAATCATACTTTCTTGCCTGGTAAATTCTGTTGGCCTGACATCCTCACCAGTTCCTGAATCTGTGTTGTGTTGAGGCAGGTCCTGAGGTAATTGGCCCATTCCCTGGCATACCAGTACTAGCCAAAATGTTGATATCAGCTGAAAAGGTGGCTGCAGCAGGGGCATCAACAGCATAGGTGAGAGAGAGAGAGATGTTCTTCCGTGATCTGAGTCATCATCCTGTAGCCAGGTCTCAGTGATGGTGCCGACCTCCTAATGCCACTACAACTTCTAGATGTAGACCACAACCGATGTGAAGATGTGGAGGAAAAGCAAGTAGTCAACACCCAGACCACCATGCAGACCTTGGTAAAGTTCTTGTACTTCACGAGGGCATCATGCAATCTTCTGGACTCTATTATCAAGCATTCGGAGTGGTCTTGAAGATGCATAGACATTCAGAAAATGCTCTGCAAATGTATACAAGTTTCCTAATTTGTCGCTGACAGATATATGTAACCTAATAATAATCGGTGTTGGCATTGTCTGTCATTTAAGTAATATAAAGAATTAAATAAGTCAGTGATAGCTAACTGTACCAATAAAGAGGTGATGTAGCATTTAACTGGCAGGGAAGTATGGCCAGACTCCAATCATGAAGAAAGTCATCATCATCCATTGAAACCATGAATCATAAACTGTGATGATATTGCACATTAACGCCACAAGAGGGAGCTTTACAGGTCTCTTCATGGAATGGAGAATTTTTGGTTTATATAATTAAACACATATTTACATTATCTTGGGGATTAACACAGATTGTCAATTTAAATAGATTAATTATGTAATTAGATGATCTGCAGCACCAGATTCCAGGTGTCATGGATGATATAATCATTGTTTTATGTAATTAAATAATCAAATAATGAGTTCATGTAACATCATCCACTTCCCTAAGGTGGCTCCAAACCAGGCTCATGAACGATGCTGTCCTGATTAATTTAAATATTTTAACTACATAATTAGTATTAAGATGGTCTATAATAATTGCCTCCCCAAATCGCAAAACCACAATCCACTGATCATGGATTATCTAATGTCCTATTTTAATAATCAAATAAAAACATAATCAGAGGATGAAATAGTCTGCCATACTCCACACAATTGTCTCTCAGTTGACTCTAACATGATTGTGGGAAACTCCCAGGTTCATCCCTTATTTAATCGCAGAGCACAGTAGTAACATGTTTAAATGCTGAACTGGCATTGTGTATGCAGTGTTTTTAGAGATATCCCATATTTAATGTTGGGCGGCTGCCTCAAAAAGAGATGGACTGAAATCCAATAATCACGAAGTCTACTCTAACAAATGGATTATCACCTTCCAGAAGGAAGTGAACAATGGCAAACCTACCTTATGATGAATAATTGTGACTCTTATTATCTTTTGTTTTATAGTTTGACTTCTTAGGAGAGAAAGTATTCATAAACAAAAGACTTTGAACTGTTTCTCCACAGACTACGTTATCTGATGATTAGGTAATCTTGAATTTGGTAACCAGTAAAAGCTGTAGGCACAATTCCAGAGGTGTGGCTATGACGTGGTTAGGCGAATCAAATGCTGTCATTAAAAGTTTTAGGAGAGAATTATCTTGGCAGACTGTAATGTCCCATGATAACACTTTCTCGAAGCTGCTCTCTCGTCCTTGGCCCATGATACCATGATACAGAATGCAAGCAGGGTTGCCAGGCAACATTTATGAACTAACATCCTGTCACATTCTAGTGCCGCTCCCGCATACTAAAAGGAGTATACCCACTGATGAACTAACCTTACAGCCTCACTGAGTTTCTCACAAAAACAAAGCAGGGGTCTTTCTTTGGAGATCTACATATTTACCAGTCTCTCAAGCTACAACATGCCTATAGTGACAAAAGCATGAAAACGAAAGCATCATTATGCCATTCAAGTACAATGATGAGTATTTTAAACCTATTTTCTATGCTTCAATTTCCTAATTTCTAGAGTGGAAACAATACAATTAATCGCCTCTACCATAATCTTTTTCTCTTTATGGAAAATAAAATAAACTCCTCTTCATTCTCTTACCTTTAGAGGAGCTTGATCCCCTGATTTCTCAGGGTTGTTTAGCATCAGCATTAGGCTGATGATTAAGGATTTTGAGCAGTGTCTTATGTTTCTTTCAGTCATTTTGGATTCCCTCAATTAACTGTTCTCTATTAAGTCCTGTACCCCCGATTTCTAATATGGTTATTTAGAGTGATTTATTCTTGGTGGTGTGTCATGTTATCAGCCCGACAGAGTTCATTAGATGAGATACCCTGATCAGGAGATTATTCAGTTATTCCATTTTTAAAATCGGGAGTCACTGTGTCCTTCATGGGTCATTTCTGTTGCAACCTCTCAGAAACTGATGATGCGAAACAGTACAGTTTTTTAAAATTATATAATCATTCGATTGTTTAAAAATCTACTGTTATGTAATCATTAATCGCCATATAAGGCCGTGTCCCCCATTCTCTGGGCACTGCTTCTGGTGTCGATCTCCTGCTGTGTCAATCCCACAGCAGCCAAAAGATGGATGACACCATCATTACTTACACAATCAAATAAGTTAATAATTGGATAGTCCTCCATACTTAACTTTCAGAAGATGGAACCAAACTCCAGTGATTGTCAAGGAAGTAGTACTTAGATAATTAGACAATGCCACATGATTAACTCCCAAGGAGGAATGGCCCTACTCCAGTCAAGAAGAACAACATCTGCATCGATTTAAATAATTAATATATAATGAAAAGTGATTCAATAATGACATGGCGGTACATACTTAAATCGCACATGGAGTTGTCAGACTGATCTCTTCCTGGAATAATGATTTTTTTAAAAATTAAATTGATAATTAATTAGCTGGCGTTTTATATTAACACTGAGGAGATGGCACCAAAGTGCTAAAACTATCGCTGATTATGATCTATTTACAGAGCTAAATGATGAAGTAATGAGATGATGTTACATCGTCTACTCACAAAATCTGACTCCAAAAGGGACTTATGGTCCATATCATTACCTGTATTTCAAATATGTTAATTAAATGATGAATTATTATATAATTTCCTAGTTTAACAGGTAAATAAGTAAGTGTACTATTAGATGATGTGATGTTCTGGCACGATTGACTCCCCTAAGGAGGATGAAAACTTCAGTGGTCACTGAATACATAATGACAGATATTCATAAATAAATGAATAAACATTACAAAAGTGGATGGTGTTTTATACGTGAAACCTAAAGATTGCTCAATACTGAAGAGTCATTGAGTTCTTAATCATAGATTTGAACAAAAAAATGAATGAATGAAGAGATAATTTCTCATAATTCACCTCTAGAGAGTTAACAAAATGATATCAACTTTGATTTAAATAAATGAAGAAAGAATAAAGAAGAATGGAAGAAAGTAAGAGAGCAAGAAAGAATTCACAAGATACAACTTAATACCAACAAGGTGGATCCAGACTCCACTCTTCCTAGAGTAGAAAAAAAAGACAGATTTGAATAATGAAAAAATCAGATAGTTAGATCTTCTGTCACACTCTGAGTCACACAAGGTGGCACCAAACTTCATGGATCACAGATTACATAATGAAAGAATTTAATAATTACATCTTTAAATATGTAAGCCATTGACCTTTTTTTGTATCATCAATTCCTGGGCAGGCTTTCCAGGTATGAAAATGTATGCTGTCATCACGCATTTTTAAAATGCCATCAGTTAATCGTCAGATAATCATACTGTATTGCCTGATGAATTCTTGTTGGCCTGACATCAACACAAGCGCCTGAATCTCTGTTGTGGTGAAGGATGTGAGATAATGGGCCTAATCCTGGTGTGGCAGTAGTAGCCACAATGTTGATAACAGCTCGAAAAGATGGCTGCAGCAGGGGCATCAAATAGCATAGCTGAGAGAGAGATGTTTTTCCATGTTCTGAGTTGTCATCCTTTTGCCAGCTCTCAGTGATGGTGCCGATCTCGTAATGCCACTCCCTTCTTCTCATTGTAGATCACAACCGATGAAGATGTGGAGGAAGAGCAGGTAGTCAACACCCACAGTACCGTGCCTGCCTTGATGAAGTCCTTGTATTTCTTGGATGGCACAGTAACTTTCTGGACTCAATCACCAAGCATCCCTCGTACTCCCTGGGAGAATCACAGATCATTCAGAAAATGCTCTGGCCATGTCTACTATTTTCCTAACCTTGTCCCCGACAGATTTTTTGCACCCTAACCTTAATCGGTGATGGCACTGTCTGTGGTTTGCCATAATTTAAAGAATTAAATAAGTCAGTGATAGCTAACTGTCACAATAAATAGGGGATGCAGCATTTTACTGGCAGGGAAGCATGGCCAGACTCCAGTCATGAAGGATTTCATCATCATCAATTGAGTGAATGAATCATAAAATGTGAAGATATTGCACATTATCTCCACAAGGGGAGCTTTACAGGTCTCTTCATGGAATGGAGGATTGTTGTTTTTTTACATAACCATACAAATATTTACATTATCCTGTTTGGATTAACACAGACTGTCAATTTAAATTCATTAATTATGTAATTAGATGATCTGTGGCACCAGATTCCAGGTGTCATGGATGATATATTCATTGTATAATATAATTAAATAATCAAATAATGAGTTCATGTAACATCATCCACTTCCCTAAGGTGGCTCCAAACCCGGCTCATGAACGATGCTGTTGTGATTAATTTAAATATTTTAACTACATAATTAGAATTAAGATGGTCTATAATAATTGCCTCCACATCGCATAACCACAATCCACTGATCATGGATTATCTAATGTCCTATTTTAATAATCAAATAACAACATATTCAGAGGATGAAATGGTCTGCCATACTCCACACAATTGACTCTCAGTTGACTCCCACATGATTGTGGGAAACTCCCAGTTTCATCCCTTATTTAATCGCAGAGTAGAGTAGTAACATGTTTAAATGCTGAATTGTCTTTGTGTATACAGGTTTTTTAGAGATATCCCATATCTTAATGTTGGGGCGGGTTGCCTCACAAAAAGAGATGGAGTGAAATCCAATAATCACTAAGTCCACTCTAACAAATGGATTATCACCTTGCTGAAGGAAGTCAACAATGGCAAACTCACCTTTTGATGAATAATTGTGAGTCTTATTATCTTTTGTTTTATAGTTTGACTTCTTAGGAGAGAGAGTATTCATAAACAGAAGACTTTGAACTGTTTCTCCACAGACTACTTTCTGTGATGATTAGGTAATCTTGAATTTGGTAACCAGTAAAGCTGTAGGCACACTTCCAGAGATTTGGCTATGACTTGGTTAGGCGAATCAAATGCTGTCATTAAAAGATTTAGGAGAGAGTTATCTTGGGAGACTGTAATGTCCCATGATAACACTTTCTCAAAGCTCCTCTCTGGTCTTTGGCCCGTGATACCTGCATACAGAATGCAAGCAGGGTTGCCAGGCAACATTTATGAACCAACATTCTGTCACATTCAAGTGCCCCTTCCCCATGCTAAAAGGTGTATACCCCACCTGATGAACTAACCCTACAGCCTCACTGAGTTTCTCACAAAAACAAAGCAGGGCTCTTACTTTTGAGTTCTACATATTTACCAGTCTCTCAAGCTACAACTTGCCTATAGTGAAATAAGCATGAAAATGAAAGCATCATTTTGCCATTCAAGCACAATGATGAGTATTTGAAACCCATTTTCTATGCATCAATTTTCACTTTCTATAATGGAAACAATACAATTAATCTACCATAACTTTTCCTTTATTGAAAATTAAATAAACTCTCTTCATCCTCTTATCTTTACAGGAACCTCATCTCATGGTTTCTGGTAGTGGTTAAGATTTGTTTGTGTCTGATGAGTAAGCGATTTTGAGCAGTGTCTATATTACTTTCAGTCATTTCGGATTCTCAATTGACTGTTCTCTATTAAGTCCTGTACCCTGCTTTCTAATATGGTTAATGGAGTTATTTATTGTTGGTGGTGTGTCATGTTATCAAATTCCCACAGGGTTCATAGATGAGATTCCCTGATCGGGAGACTATTCATTTATTCCATTTTTAAAATCGTGGTCACTCTGTCCTTCATGGGTCATTTCTGCTGCAACTCTCAGAAACTGACGATGTGAAACAGTACAGTTTTCTAAAATCTCTTCCTGGAATAATGATGTTTTTAAAAATTAAATTGAAAATTAATTAGTGGGCCTTTATAGCAACACTGACGATATTGCACCATGAGTAGAGATATAATTTCTCATAATACACCCCTAGAGGAACTTGATTCCATGGTTGTTTGGTGTTGTTCAGATTTTCATTTTTAGGGCCAGGGCCAGGGCCAGGGCCAGGGCCAGGGCCAGGGCCAGGGCCATGGCCAGGCCAGGGCCAGGGCCAGGGCCAGGGCCAGGGCCAGGGCCAGGGCCAGGGCCCAGGGCCAGGGCCGACAAATCCTGGGCTCATATCTGGATGATTCTGCTTTGACAGGCAGATTCTGCTTTTTGAGAACTGGAACTCTGCAGGTGATTCCTCTTTAGCAGAGCCCCTGCAATGGAGGCTCTTTCACTTATGACTTTAATAATATAATAGGTCCTCTTGGGAAGATTTATTACTTAATTCCAATCCTATTCCTTTGATTTGTATTATATAAAGCAATTCATATTGGAGGGAAACTCTTTTTTATGTTTTATGCATATAGAGTATTTTTTGAGATTTAATTTATATAACAAAGTCCACTAAATGAAAACAAACATTTATACACAATATTTGGGGGAATTTGGCGTCGTTCTTTCCAAACTACTTCCTGCTGGTAAGGGGCGCTGTCTTGGGGGATTCGAAGAAGATTCAGATATCCTAGCTGTAGTCTGTAGGGCTGTTTTTGTCCAGCTGTTTGGAATGGGGATCTGTGCTTGTACTCTGTTTCAGGCGGTCTGGTGGGAGGGAAACTCAAGACTTTAAAACCTAAGTACCTGGGTTAGTTATGGGAATGAGTGCTCACAATATTGTGTATTCACAAGTTAAAATATGTTTGGTTAAAGATTTGCTTTAATTTTTAATTATAAAAAGCAGGTGCATGGATTTTTGTTTTTTCACACTTGTTCTGAAGAATGTTAGCCTTTTGAGTTATTCTTGTATGTCTTCCCTGACATAGGTCCTGGCATTAAACGTTCCATAATTTTTCTCATTCATATCTCTAATCCTGTCCTCGATCATTTCTCTATCATCTTGATATGAAATGATATGAGGAGCTCGGGGAAAGAGGAAACAAAATCATGCAAACAATTTGGTGAAGATTTTAGCCACTATACTTTTCTTTAATTTTAATAATCAAAATTTTTTATTTTTTGGAGCACTGTTCTTACTAAGTTCACTACACCCAAGATAAATGACAAACGAGGTCACCCCTTCTGATAAATTTGCAACCCAAGAGAGAGAGAGAGAGAGAGAAAGAGAGAAGACAGAATGAGGAGAGAGAGAAAGTGAGAGGAAAGAGATAGTGGGAGCAAGAGAGACATCAACCCAAGCTTCTCCACCTACTGGTTTCACACTCTGTACCAAAGGCACCTCATATAAGACTGGGAAGAATCCTCCCCTATGACTGGAGTCTATAATTGAAGCTCTGATTGGCTACACCAATCCTGAGTACAAGACTAAATTAGCAGAAAAGGCACAGAACTTGAGGGCAGGCTTGGACCAGGACTACCAAACATTCTAAACTGTTTGTATAGATACAGAAGCCATTAGGGTTCCCATGCAACAGCCTAGTCTACCTGGTTATGCATATCTTGGTTTAAGTATGGCTTATTCCTTCTTCTCCCAGGGATGATATGGAGAGAGGGAAGGATTCAGGGATTTGGTGGGGATCACTTTTAGGTGGTGTGGTTTACTAGGTTTCCCCTTAGCCACCATCCTGTAGACCATTGGCAACTGTTCCTTGAGGAGATATACAAAGAAGGTTGTGCAAAGCTTCAGCCTTAATATTGAGCTGCAGTTGGAAAAAGAGGATGTTCGAGTCCTGGCAGTGCTTTTGTAGCACTGTTCCAAGCCCTACCTTCAGGGTGTCAAGTGGGGCACTCCCATGGATTCACCTCAGGGGTCAGACCCACCCTTGAAGGCCTGTCGTTGTTTCCACATAGTAGTGGGGAAAGGGACAAGGTCTCCTGAGAAAATTGGGAGCATGGGGGTGAGGGGAGGGAGAGTTAGGGAGAAAGAGAAGGGGAGAAGAGAATGGGAAAAGGAGAACAAGAGGCATCAAGAAGACTGAGTTTTGGAAAGAATAGAGGAGAGCAACAAAAGAAATAACATACTAGATGGAGATATAATAGGTGGTAAGAGAAACCTGGCACTAGGAAAATATCCAGAGATCTACAAGGATCACCCCAAATGAAAATATAAGACATAGTGGAGAGACTACCTTAACTGCCTTTCCATATAATTCTATATACCTTATAGGATACTCTAGAGCCTTCATCCAGTAGTTGAAAGAAACAGAAGCTGACACCTGGCAGCTATTCACTAAGTGCAGTGATGAGGATTGATAAGTATAGGGTTCAAGACCACGTTCTAAACAGCATAAATAACTCTTGATTCTATTTTAACAGAATTCATTAAAAGTAAGAATAGGTAATAAGGTGGGGTGAATAACTTAGCTAACATTATTTGGTGCCATGGCGCTGAAGAGCCAGAGCTTCTCGTAAAGTTTATGGAGCTGACAAAGTCCTGAAGCAGTCACAGACTAACTCTCTTTGACTGTGGTACAAACACCATACCCAAGGGACCACTTTCATCGTTGGTGAATAGGAAATCCAGAAATTCCTACATCTGCCTCTAAGAACCATTACCAAAGGCTTCTGCCACCATGCCTTGGCTTCATGGATTCAAGTTTAGCTTAGTGAGACATTAGAATGATGGGATGAATAACATGAAGAATTACACTTAACTGTATAGAAAACCCCCTCTACATCTGTGAACCTGGCTGTCTCCATTACTAGTAATAGACAGAACTGTCCACAGCATTCAATAGAGATTTTAAAAGAGTAAAAATGGCTAAGGGAAAAACATGGCCCCCATATTTGGAGGACTATGGACTTTGGAGGCAGAAAACCTGCATTTGATGGGCACCATCTTCCGTTACTTGAGTTTAGTACCAGAGCCTGCTGCCTGGCTACACGAACAACCAGGCTCAGTCATTCATCATAAAGGTATACAAGCCAATGAACTAACTTCTGTTGACAAGCAAAACTACAATGTCTGTTAACACTGGATTCTATGTGGACAGATATCTCTCATGTCCTAGGACAGACTAAATCTATAATATGAGTTCCATTTAAACAGGATGTCACAGTCACACTGTTCAAAAAGAAGTGAGAAAATACAAATGTACAATTAATGAAAATTTAAAGCATATATATTCAGTTTGAACACTTATGAAAACAAAAAATAAAAACAGTAAATAATCTATATCAATTGTACGCAATAGTTTTACAAATGCAAATATATGCAAAACAAAATAAGAAAGCTAAATATGGAATTTTTCCATCTCTAAATCACTCCATATACCTCAGTTCCTGTTTCTGCTATAAGGTGGTCATATAAGAAGTCAATGTTTCCTTCATAGAGACATTTTCATTTGAAAGAATCAATATTTCTTTTTCTACAATGTGACACGCTGGAAAATGAAAAATTTAAGTGTTCAGAAGTTGCCGTGGTGGTAGGCCAAAAGTGGACCTCACAATGTTGACTCTATGATCTCCACACAAATATCAATGAGCTTTCAGGACTGTAATCAGAAACAGCACCTTCAGGCCCATGTTCATTTCTCAGTCCTTAATGTAGACAAGTGGAAGACTAGCTGTCATTGAAGAAAGGAAAGACAGAAATATAATATTTGGTCAAGCAGTTTTATCCAGCCAGTAATGAAAGCTCCAATTTATTCAATAAACCAAACTTTAATAGTCAAACAAAGGTGCGGCAATGGAATTGGACTTTTATTAATAATTACAAAGGGAAAACAGAAATTGCTTCCACTAATGGTAAAGGCACTCCATAATTGCACATGCCAGGTAAACACCCCATTGCTGCACTTATCCCTTCTAGGTAGCTCAACTCTACTCCCAAATCATTGCTATTCAGATAAGAGATATTCATCACCAAGTCATTTGTGACCAGTAGCAGGAAAGATAATACCCATTGATATAAGGCGATATTGGAGCACTCTTGAACTCATGACTATGCTGAAAATGATCTCATCAGGAGCTGAGAAACATCAGACTGGCAGAATATATTCCAAGACTGGCCAATGCCATACAGAAGCCTGTATGCAAACAGATGATGAGATGTCACTTCAACCACAGTGGCAGTGCAAATGTTTAATCCCAGGACACAGGGAGTGCCTGATTTTGCTTAGGTTGAGCCAAAATAAACCCACAGAAAGAGCTTGGGTCCTGCACAGATAAACCTTGCCTTGAAAACAAAAACCAAAACAGAACAAAGTCACGTAAAGGAAAATCAGGTCAACATTCTGGTGGTAGCTTTCCATGTATAAATGGTACTGAAGGAAGAAGCTTCTCTTACATCTTTTGGTTACTTACCCTAGCTCTGCTATCAAGTTTCTTCCCTTTACTACCATTAGAGACTACTTCTTTTGAATTTTGATGTATAATGACCAGCTGATAATATCCATACTGATAAACTAAAACTGTGCTGCCCACTTCAGATTCCCATTGGTAGGCAACCATTGTTGGACTAAATATATCATAGCTTGTGAGACATCATAATGAATCCACTTTCACATATATGTAGAGATTCATCCTACATTCCTTTTCATGTAGAGAACCTTGATTACTGCAGTTGGTTTTTGTTTTTTTTTTTTGTTTTGTTTTGTCTTTTATTCTTTTTATATGCTTACTGAAGATATATTCCTCTGTAAATATTCAATTTTCCATGAAGACTACTTTTTCTTGGCTGGTGATGCTTTTGCCAAGTGTTTGCTCAAATTTCAGGAAAAAATTTTCATTCATGGAGCTATCAACTACAAGTATTCTGCCACGAGAAAGATCATTTATCTTTTTTTGACATGTGGCCCCTGCTTTTCTTTCCGCTGATTATGTGACATTCCTGTGACAAACAGGTAAAATACAAATTTAGTTCAAATAACTCAGTGCTTAACTTCAAATAACATATAACACATTTTGCATTCCTAAATCTCTTTGGTGTGGTAGTTAACGAATATTTGGAGCCCCTCTGTCCGCGTTTTCACCAAAAAATCACTCAATCTATTCGGCTAAGTATATTTAGCCAGCAACACGAGGCCCAGGAGGGAAGAAATACAAAGGCCCAAAAATAAAGAATGACAGAACCGGTCATCTATAGGACAATTGCTATAGAAATGCACATCACTGCGATGCAGAAAATTCTTGGTGCAGAAGGCCATCAGTAACCATTGCAATTAGTCCTTAAGCACTCTTCCACCACATTGAGGTGCTTTTACCACTCAGGCCTTGACATTAATCTATTCCCTTTGTGACTCCATTCGTCAAAAGAAGTGCAGGTCCCTTCTGATCTGGATTTGAAGAGAAACTGCAGCCAGTGGTTTTGAGTAATGTGCTTTGAGGAAGGGCTAACTGGGAAACCACAGCATGGTGAGGAGGGGTTGCCATCCTCAGAGTGGTAGTAAGGAGAAAGTGAGGTGATGGATCCAGCTGTGGGTGGATATTTCCTGGATCTGGGTGGGAAGCTGCAAGGAGACAACCTGTCCTCTGAGTTCTCATGTAGTCCCTGAAATTCCCAGAAGCTAGAGGCAGTCAACCAAACAACATTCTGTGGGCTGTATGTGCTT